>NC_080541.1:66004808-66224808 GCF_028640845.1 Ahaetulla prasina | reverse complement strand
AACAGGCAACAATATCACTCATTGCATGTTATCTTTCCAGTTTAAAACTGAAATGCAAATGTATGATTAAACAATTTTTCAATACTAAACTGAAATGATATATTTTTGCTAATTCTTGAACTCTTTTCTGACACCTTTTTGAAAATTAGATTTCCAGTAATGTTGCTTCCTGAATTCTGCACTTCATGTTTTTTAAAAAAACATGCATTTTCAAAAATAAATGTGGACCATGATTGGAAATCTCAAACTAAATCTCAAAATTGAGAAATTGTTCAATGCAAAGCAAACCTGCACTTCTCTTTAAAATGGAGTTATCTGAAAGATTCATAGAATAATTGTGTTTGAAGTGATCACGAAGGTTATCTAGTCCAATCCTGCACTTTGTCCTGGATCCACTTCTCAAACTCAGCAACTTTAAGACAAGTAGACTTCAATTCCCAGAATTGCCCAGATAGCAGTGCATACTATCTATAATATAGCAAATCTATATAGTTGCTGTGAATGTGTGCAAATAATTGACTACAAGTATGGCATATGACTAATATCTTCATATCTGATTTCACTTATGGCTAAGTAGATGGGATATTTGTTTTCCATCTTTGTTATATTTAGTGTAGGATCTCCAATTACTTTTGCTTATTCCTCATGTGAATCAATACCGCATAATTGTATTTCCTAGTTGTTGTTTTCTGCTAATACGTGTGTTATATTAAGAGACCCAAAGGCAGAGTTTGAGAATTTGTTTTAATACGTTGTCTGAACCAAGCTTGAGTTTTAGTGACTGAAAAAAATTTAAACATGGGCTTTCTCAATAATAGCTCAATACTTTAACCACTACAAGCATCCCTTCCAGCCCAGCAATTGCTGGAAGAGATATTTGTAGAAGTTGCTTATAACAGAATTGCAACAGTTAACTCCCCTGTGCAATATCGATACATCTTTTAATGAGTATTAAAAGCACAGGAGCCATGAGAACAGCAGCATCCCAAAGGGGATTGGTATCAGCTATATTCCTTTCTTCATATTAATTATGGAATTAGAGTCCACTGATGTTGATGAACCAAAGTATACTTCTCTGCATCCTTTACAGTTCATGCTCACTATGGCAGCTGAAAATTACGATCCAACATCATCTGAAGGGCTGTGTGTTTGGCTTCTAGTGTTATTTTCAAAATGTAATGTCTTCCTGATCATTATGTGGGGTTGTTAAGAGCTATTCCATGGAGCTCTGTCTCCTTGGAACACCTTTTCCCTGCCTAGGGCCTTGTAGCTACATAGGCTGGTTAGATTCGGGCAATAACGAGGCAGGAGACCAGGGTAGTGACAACAGCTCTTTACTATATGGTGAACCCAGCAACCAGGCTGGGGAAAAACCTCTCCTTATATACTGTTTAACCGGCGGCTTCAACCAATCAGCAACGTGCTTGTTTCCCGCCAAAATATTTAAAGATACATTACACTCCTTCCCTCCCAGAAAACACTTTACCTATATATTTACATTTATTTACATATTACTTTTCAACGTAATCACGTAAATAGACTGGGCGTCTCCTGACTCTTTCGGACCTGCGCAGTACAGTCTCTGGGAGCGGGTTGAGTTGGCCGGAGGGGCTGTTTGCTCCTCTCGGCTCCTCCTCTAGGCCATCCGGCCTGGATTATTTTCCGAGTTGTCCCTGCTGTTTTCTACAGGAACCTGTGGGCGTCGCTGGACCTCCGGGAATTCAGTTAAGTCCTGCGATTTTCCCGGGTCTGAGTCAGCTGTTGGTTCAAACATAGAATAGTCAGGGCCTGTTTCGTCTGACTCGGGTTGTCCGGCTAACCGTTTCCTCAATTGATCTATATGTCGCCTCCATACTCGGCCATCCGTCAACTCTACCAAGTATGATTTGGGGCCTGTTATGTTTAGAATTTTTCCTGTTACCCAGGTCGGGCCCTCACCATAGTTGTGTGCCCATACCCGTCGCCTATATCCATTCCTCTTGTCTTTTCGAGTCCCCTTGTAACCCTCCGTGTATAGTTGGGATTTAAACGGTCTAGTGGGCACCTGAGTTTCGCCCATTAGTAATTCGGCAGGGCTTCTGCCGGTGGTGGCACAGGGGTTCTGTGTTGGACGGCCAGGAAAATATCTATTTTGTTTGCCAGTCGCCTGGCTTGAGTCTGGATAATGCCTCTTTGCGCCCGGACGAAACGCCTGCAAGGCCATTCGTCGCAGGGTGGAAAGGCGCCGAGAGGGCATGGCGGATGCCCTCTTCTGCCAAGTATTCCTCAAACTGTGTTGCCGTGAATTGCGGGCCGTTATCGGAAACTAGCGTGTCAGGCAACCCGTGTGTTGCAAATAGGTGCCGAGGACTGAGATCACGGCCTCGGCTGTCATGGATCTCATGAGAATGATTTCCAGCCATTTGGAGTAGGCATCAACTACTACCAGGAAGGTTTGGCCGTGGAAGGGCCGCAAAATCAATGTGGATTCTTGACCAGGGCCCTTGGGGTCTTTCCCATTCCCGAACCGGGGCCGTTGGGGTAGAGGTCTGGACTCCTGGCAGGCCTGGCATTTCCTACCCTTTCAGCAATTTCTGAGTCCATTAAGGGCCACCACACATAGCTTCTCGCTAGACCCTTCATCCTAACGATCCCTGGGTGACCTCGTGCAGGAGATCCAACACCCTTTTCTTAATTTCTCTGGGATCACCACTCTATCCCCCATAGCAGGCACCCCTTGAGCCGAAAGTTCCCCACGCTTTTTACAAATTCTTTAAAACGCCCGGCGCAGCGGCCACCCTCTTGTACCCAACCGAGTACAGTCCTCAAAATAATGTCCCGGTATGATGCCCGAGCCACCTCCTTAGACGTGACTGGGCCAGAGTCCAGAGAGTCAATTAGCAGGATGGGCGCCCGGAGTGGGGTCTCGATCGCCCCTGGTAGTGGGCATCTGCTTAAGGCGTCCGCATGCCCCAACTCTTTTCCGGGTCGATGCTGCAGCTTGTAGGAATAAGCGGCTAAGAAGATGGTCCATCGGGTCAATCGTGGCGAAAGTGCCACAGGCGTTGGGCGGTCGCCAGCCAGTATCCCTAACAGAGGTCTATGGTCTGTAACAATTTCAAAGTCTCTCCCGAAAACGTATTCGTGAAACTTTTTTACCCCTGACACAATGGCTAGCGCTTCCTTATCCAACTGGCTATAGTTCCTCTCTGTCGAGGACATCGTTCTGGAGTAGAAGGCTATTGGGGCTTCTGTGCCGTTTGGAAGTCTGTGGCTGAGCACAGCCCCCACCCCGTAAGGGGAGGCATCGCAAACCAATAATAATGGCAATGAGCTATGATACTGGATCAGTAAGCTATCGCTCGAGAGTAGGTTTTTTACTGCTTCGAAAGCCCTAGCTTCCGACTTTCCCCAAGACCAAACAGTATTCTTTCCCAGAAGCTTATGCAGCGGCTCAGCAACGGTTGCCTTGTTTTTTAAAAAGACCGCGTAAAAATTCACTAGCCCCAGGAATGCCTGTAGCTCTGTTTTGTTTTTGGGCGCTGGAGCCTTTCTTATTGCCTTGACCTTGCTTTCAGTGGGGTGAATTCCCTTCTTGTCTATTCTGTAGCCCAAGAACTCTACGGATTCTACCCCTATCTGGCATTTGTTCACTTTAACCTTTAGACCGGCTGACCGGAAAATGCCCAGAACTTTTCTCAAGCGCTCCCCCAATTCCTCTAAATTTTCGGCTGATATCAATACATCATCGAAATAGGGGACTACCCCTGGGAGCCCTTGCAGAAGTCGTTCCATTAAATTTTGGAATAGCCCCGGTGCCACACTCACCCCAAATTGTAATCGGGTACACTTGAAAGCACCTCTGTGAGTTACAATCGTTTGGGCTTCGCTGTGTTGGCGTCACGGGCAGTTGTTGATAGGCTTGAGCCAAGTCTAACTTTGCAAAGACTTGCCCTTGCCCCAACGAGTGCAGCAAGTGTTGCACCACGGAACCGGTAAGCGCTTTTCTGTAAGGCTTTGTTTAACGCCGCCTTGTAGTCAGCGCAGATTCTAACTGACCCATCTGGTTTCACTGGGTGACGATTGGCGTCTCCCACTTTGCGTGATCGACTGGCACCAGAATCCCTGATTTATGAGCTTGTCTATCTCCTTGTCAATCTTAGGTTTAAGGGCAAAGGGACCTCCTTGCCTTTAACCTAATGGGGGCTACCTGGGGGTCTAAGTTGAAGGAAATAGGGGTCCCCTTGTACTTGCGCAGGCAGTCTTTGAAGACATCTTCGAACTCGTTCATGAGTGTGTCTTTGAGGTTACAGTCACTTCTGTAGATGCCAGTCACTCCCATGCCCAATGCACGGAACCAGTCTAGTCCCAACAGACTTGGCAGGGTCCCTTCGACTATCGTGATGGGCAGGGTCTTCTTGTGTGGTCCGTACTCGACGCGGACGGAGGTGGTCCCTCGAACAGGGATGCGATTCCCTTGGTAGTCGTGCACTCGTAGCCGTTGTGTTTGCAGTTTGCGTTTGGCGGTTTTCGGCAAAGCTTTTGCAAAAGTGTCCCAGGACATGATTGTGATCGCTGACCCTGTGTCCACTTCTAGTCGGCACGGCACTCCTTCTATCTTCGGTCTGGTGAAGATTTTCTTCTCGACGCGGGTTGCTGCACGGCCTATTACAACGGTCGTTCGATTTGAATTCGCGCCCTTTCTGTTTTGACCAATCGCGGGTCGCCTTGCCGATCCTGCGCTCTGATTGGTCGATTTGAATTTTCGGCGGGAAGGTTGGGGTGCTCGACAGACTTGAGCCAGGTGCCCCTTCTTCTCGCACCGCCGACATGTAGCGTCCTTGAACTTGCATCGTTGACGCTGGTGTTGCCCTCCGCAACTTCCGCATTCATCCCGGTCTTCTTGGCCCCTTCTCTCGGTGAGGCAAACTCCCTCCTCATCCTCGCCGTCTGATTCGGTCTGGATTTCTTCGTTGTGCACCGGGGTTTCTTTTGCCTTCGCCGTTGGCGTGAGTGGCTTTTGTAGGGTTTCCGCCGCTTGGGTGGACATCTCATGAGCTCTGGCTTCGTCCAGAGCGGTTGCCAGCGTTAGATTGCTTTTTGATAGCAGCCGCCTCCGCAAACGCATGTCTCTGACCCCACGGATGAGTTGCTCTAGTAGCTCCTCGTCCAAATCTCGGTACCCACAGTCTTTGGAGGCTTTTCTCAGGGCGGCCATGTACTCGCTGATGGATTCGCCCTCTTGCTGTCTGCGCTCTCCAAATTCAAAACGCCGTACGTACTTGGACGGTGTTGGCGCGAAATGGTTCTTTAGAAGATTTTGCAGAGTTTGCCACGATACCGATTGTACCGGCGTTGGCTCTGCCAGGGCTTCCGCGATGTCGATGACCTCAGGACCGCAGTGGCTCAGGAAATATGCCCTTTTGCGGTTGTCTGGAACTCCTTGCAGCTCATTTGCCTCCAGGAAGCTCTCAAAACGGGTCATGTACGTTCCCTATTTCTCCCTGGATGGGTCAAACGGCGCAGGCGGAGTGTAGCTGGCCATCGCTGCGATTCTGCCCTGATCTTTGCTGGGTTCGGTTCTTTCGTGTGTTCAGCTCGTTCCTGGTGCTCTTAACCTCGAGATCCCACCCTTGTCGCCAGTGTTAGATTCGGGCAATAACGAGGCAGGAGACCAGGGTAGTGACAACAGCTCTTTACTATATGGTGAACCCAGCAACCAGGCTGGGGAAAAACCTCTCCTAATATACTGTTTAACCGGCGGCTTCAACCAATCAGCAACGTGCTTGTTTCCCGCCAAAATATTTAAAGATACATTACACGACACCAGTAAGTAATGGTGGGGAGGGGAGGGGCAAGGAGTGGGGCGAACCGGCAATTTAACAAACAGTTTGGCCGAATCGCCTAGAACCGGCAGAATCCCACCACTGAACTAGACATACCGATTTCCTTCAACTATTCTTCATATGTTTTATCCGGCTTATTAGCAAACTTTTTTTTTACATGACTTGTTTTACAAATCTTAATTTATACCTTTCCCCCAACTAATAAAAAAAATAGTCTCATTCATTAATATCAAAATTAAAATTAAAATATCTACCAATAGTCTAATATTACAAGAAGCTTCATCAAGCACGCTTATGACTGTAACCGTGTTGCTGGTATCCTTAAGATTTATATTGACTGTTTCCCTATGACTATCATTAAGTGTTGTACCTTATGATCCTTGACAAATATGTCTTTTCTTTTATGTATACTTAGAGCGTATGCACCAAAACAAATTCCTTGTGTGTCCAATCATACTTGGCCAGTAGAGAATTTTATCCTATCCTATCCTATCCTATCCTATCCTATCTATCCTATCCTATCCTATCCTATCTATCCTATCCTATCCTATCCTATCCTATCAGCATTGAATCTGGACCAACTCATTTTGGCAGCTTGTCAACTCTTTTAAAATTCTTATATTTTGTTTCTCTAAATGTTATTGTTTTGAATAAATTTTACTTTTAAACTTTTTAATAAAGATCAATATTTTATTCTTGAAATACCTCTTTCTGAGGAGTATTTCAAATTGCTGTATCACAACTAAATACTCAAAGTCTTTATTTTAAAAAGTCTGTAATATTATTTTAGTGTTAAATGATACACAAGTTATTTTGGAAATCATCCGAGTCATGCAAGCAAAAAAAATTCAGAACTTACTTGGTTGAAATTATTATGCCAGGTGATGATTTCATCATGAATGGTGAATTTTTCTTCTTTCACCCAGGGATCCAGCTTCCCCACTTTCACTCGATAGAAGGATTGGTTTGGGAAGGTGACCCAGTTTATAATATCAAATCCAGATATCAATTCCCTCCTCTGATTGAACTGAATCCTATCCCCAGCACTGTTATTAAATGAGATCCCTTTCAGAAACTGATGGAGCTGAATATCAATGAAGACACAACAATTGATATTAATAAAGAATCAATAATAGACAGACTTTTCACATCAATTGCTGTAACAACATCTGCTGAAGTTTTATTAGTCCTCAACATTCGGTACATCCCTTCAACCATGTTTTATGTAGCTTAATATATATCGAGAGAAACAAAATGTCTATGTATAAATGCATCCTTGCTTCTTATCTGGAAAGGAGAACGCAACATGTATGCTGAAATATAAGGAAGAGTCAAAGAAGAATAGTCTGAATGAACATGGATTAAATACCAGTACAAAGCCGTCTTGAGTCTTCGGAGAAGGGCGGGGTATAAATGTAAACAAAAAAAAAACAAAAAAAGTAAAGAGACTGAGATAATGTGACAGATCCTAGTTGAGTTGCCTGATCGTCAGAGGCTTTTCTTTTCTTTTAAAAGCATTTTTTTTGCCTTTAAAATAAAAAATAGCCTCTGACGATCAGGCAACTCAGCTGGGATCATCACAGGAGCCTTTTAAAAGCATGTTTTCTACAACCTCTTCGGCCGAAGAGGTTGTAGAAAAAATGGTTTTAAAAGCCTCTGACGATCCCTGCTGAGCCACACAATCATCAGGGGCTTTTTTAAAACTTTTTTTGGGGTGGGCGAAGAAAAAATGCTTTTAAAAGTTAAAAAAAACACCTCTGATGATCAAACATAAACAGCACATTTTTTCTGAATATTGACCGAGTCAAAATTTACAGCTTAAAACAAAAGCACTTCCCAAATATAATTTATATACTTCAATTTCTGCCACAATATTCTTTTTTCTACTTTTTTATTTTTACTCTCTACTTAATATTTAATTTATAATCAATATTACCATCCCGCTAATCTCCAATCTTAATCTTATTTCATTTCATTATCTTATTTCTCCATTTATCACATATATTTCTCAAAATCACATTTGTAAATTGTCATCAATTTGTTTCATCTTAATTTCTTTTTTTCTATTGAAACCATTGGATTTAAACATAGTCATTTCCATCCTTAATTTCTATTTTTATTATAGCTTAATATTTCACATTTATCTCTTAATGTCAATTATTTTTTACATCCAAAACACCACACCTGCACAAATCTTATTCCAGTTGCCCCAGATTCATGACAGTACACTGCCCCCAGATTGAATAGTTTCCTCTGACCTCTGAGGAACTTGCCTGTTCCTCTTGATCATCTGAGGTACCTCTCCTTCTTCACCATCTCAACAAGATGGATCTGGTCTGAAGAATAATTCAGCTCACCTGTCTGGAACCCATACCACATTTTCTGACATCAGCACAATAGAACATGTCCAGAAATATTTTACAAGAAGAGTTCTCGACTCCTCTGAAAACAACAAAATACCTTATGCCACCAGACTTGAAATCCTGGGTTTAGAAAATTTAGAACTACACCGCTTTCGACATGACCTGAGTTTAACTCATAGAATCATCTATTACAATGTCCTTCCTGTCGAAGTCTACTTAAGCTTCAATTGCAACAATACACGAGCACACAATAGATTTAAACTTAAAGTGAACCGCTCCAATCTTGATTGTAGAAAATATGACTTCAGTAACAGAGTTGTTAATGCCTGGAATACACTACCTGACTCTGTGGTCTCTTCCCAAAATCCCCAAAGCTTTAACCAAAAACTATCTACCATTGACCTCACCCCATTCCTAAGAGGTCTGTAAGGGGTGTGCATAAGAGCACCAGACAAATTTAGGAAGCAATGTTCAAGCAGAATCTGCCTTCTTGTAACTTAAGTCTACTGTTTCATGTTATTCAATCTAGGAAGATAACAAACAGGTCTTGATTTTCTTTTGTGTGATACTCTCCCTTCTCTTTCAAGTACTTGAAAAGGGCTTTCATATCCCCTGCTCCAGTTTTCTCAAGGCTAAATATGCCAAGTTCCTAAGTCTTACCAAAAACTTTTTAGGATTGTGACTATATATCTGAATTGGGTTATTATTATTATTTTTTTTATTATTATTATTATTATTTTTTATTATATTTGTATACCGCCCTTCTCCCGAAGGACTCAGGGCGGTTCACAGCCAGTAAAAACACAGTAAATACAATACAAATTAAAAAACTATATAAAAAACTGATTCAATAACGGCCTAAAAATTTAAATACAATTTAAAACCACATTTAAAACCCTGATTAAAACCCTGAAATTAAAACTCTGTTCAAGCTAGTCCTGCACATCGAAACAACAGTGTCTTCAGCTCATGGAGGAAAGTCTGGAGGTCGGGGAGTTGACGAAGCCCCGGAGGCAGCTCATTCCAGAGGGCGGGAGCCCCCACAGAGAAGGCCCTCCCCCTGGAGGTCACCAGCCGACATTGTTTGGCGGATGGTATCCGGAGGAGGCCCTCTCTGTGAGAGCGTACTGATCGGTGTAAGGCTACTGGTGGCAGTAGGTGGTCCCGTAAATACCCCAGTCCTAAGCCATGGAGTGCTTTGAAGGTGATAACAAGCACCTTGAATTGGACCTGGAAGATCACTGGGAGCCAGTGCAGACTGCGCAGGAGAGGTGTCACACGGGAGCCACGAGGTGCTCCCTCTATCACCCGCGCAGCCACATTCTGGACCAGTTGAAGCCTCCGGGTCCCCTTCAAGGGGAGCCCCATGTAGAGAGCATTGCAGTAATCCAGGCGGGATGTAACAAGGGCATGGGTGACTGTGCATAAGGAAGCCCGATCCAGAAAGGGACGCAACTGGCGTATCAGGTGAACCTGATAAAAAGCCCCCCTGGCGACAGCCGTCATATGTTCTTCTAAAGACAGCCGTGCATCCAGGAGGACGCCCAGATTGCGAGCCCTTTCCATGGGAGCCAATGACTCGCCCTCAACGGTCAGTGATGGAATTAGCTGACTGTACCGGGCCGCCGGCATCCACAGCCACTCGGTCTTGGTGGGATTGAGTCTGAGTCTGTTTCTCCCCATCCAGATCCGTACAGCCTCCAGGCACTGGGACATCACTTCAACAGCCTCGTTGGGGTGGTTAGGGGTGGAAATATACAGCTGAGTATCGTCAGCGTATAGATGACAACTCACCCCAAAACCACGGATGATCTCACCCAGCGGCTTCATGTAGATGTTGAACAGAAGAGGCGAGAGAACTGATCCTTGCGGCACCCCATGAGGCGCCTCGGGGCCGATCTCTGCCCTCCTGTCAACACCGTCTGCAACCGGTCGGAGAGGTAGGAGGAGAACCACCGATGAACGGTGCCTCCCACTCCAAGTCCCCCGAGCCGGTGCAGCAGGATACCATGGTCGATGGTATCAAAATAATCACAAATTAATTTGGCAGTATGATAATTCTAATTTGTTAGTTTGTCTAAGAACAAATTAAATTTGTATCCAAGTTTGATCTACTTTACAAAGCAACAGCTGAGTAACTGAATAATGGTTAGACAGTGTGTATTATAGAGTTCTACTGTCTAATGCCTGACTTCAGGGAATGTTCAACTGTTGAATTTTTAGAGCAATTCAAATCCATCTGAAATTGCCTGACAAGTCTGCTCAGGACACACATTTTCCTGAATTGAAAGGAACGTCAAAAAGATTGAATTGCAATTTATCAAATGGCTACTTCTAACAAAGTAAATAAAATGTTGCCTAAGGGATAGTTCAGACAATGGATCAACATATATATTAGATTTCAGAGCTCATGGAACAATTATAGCAAATAGGCATTTCAAAGCAGACAAGAAAGCAGGCATTGGAAAATGGAATTTATGTGACTGAAGTACCTGCAATGGGAAATAATTTATCTGTTAAACAGTAAAACTTTTCTTGCATGGATGTTTCAATAGGATGCAAGGAGATCATTTAAAATAAAGTAGAAACTGTGCTATTGCAAATTCAGTGTAGCCATTGTTATATAAAGTAGTGCAGACTCAGTTATAAGCTCTCTTATATATACATAAGCATGTGCAATTCTTCTGTACTTTGAAAGAAAGCCTGAAGAGTTATCATAATTGTATCTACATACGGTAGTCTGGTAGCTGAATACAGCATTGCTACCTCAAGTCTCTTGTTGAATGTATGTAGTATTTAAAACACCCACCCACACACACACACTTTACTTCTTTTTAATGTCATTCTAATATCCACTGGTATGGACACTCTTGTTATCTGTTCAGATAATTTTGCTAAACACAAGGATCTGTAACAGCTCTATGCCAAGAAACTTCAGAGTGATTATAGAAACCCATCATACCAGTTCAGTTAGGCAGTAGGTAGTCCTCAACTTACCAATGATGAAAATTACAAACGACAACTCCCAAAAGCTATTTACAACACAATTTCAATGTCCTTATATAGGCTTCTGCTTGCAGTCACATGATTGCACTTTGGGCACTCAGCAACTGGTCCCCATTTATTGCTGTTTGCAGCACCTTGTGGTCATGTGACTGTGATTTATGTGATTTTGTTCAAAGTATTTACTTCCAGTTTCTGGCACCCAAACTGTTCCATAGTAAGCAATGGGTTTGCTTAATAACCATATTGTTCACTTAATGACCACCACAAAAAAAAAGAGTTGTAAAATCATGGTGACCTGCTTTTACAACTGCGAAGACTTAAGACTGTAATTGCAGGGTTCAATTAAAGTCGTAACTCGAGGACTACTGTAGAATAGAATAGAATAGAATAGAATAGAATAGAATAGAATAGAATAGAATAGAATAGAATTTTTTATTGGCCAAGTGTGACTGGACACACAAGGAATTTGTCTTGATCTCAGTGTACATAAAAGAAAAGATACCTTCATCAAGAATCATAATGTACAACACTTAATTATAGTCATAAGATACAAATAAGCAATCAGGAAACAGATTTATATCAATATAAATCGTAAGGATACAAGCAACAAAATTACAGTACACATATCAGGCAAATGGTTGAATAAGAATATCAACGTAACTAGTTCCATCAATATTCCTTATCCAGAACCACTTAAGTGCAAACAGATATCTGCACAATTCTTCAGATGCTTATTCTCGCTTTTCCTCATTAACATTTTTTTCTTAATGGTTCTATAATTTTTTTTCTCCTTTGCATTTCCTTTTAGTTCTTTGAAGACAAAACTTCGGACAAATCAGACAATTTGAATATCCAGCCAATCCAATGTAGCAGGATTGATTTACTTCAGGTTCCTTCAATTAAACCTGGAGAAACCTGGAAGAATACAATCTATGTAGCAGCACCTGCCCTCTGGAATGAGGTCCCCTCAAAATCCATCCAGGCCCCACTCTGCTGGTGTTTTGAAGGGCCCGAAGACCTAGCTGTTCACTAGGTCTTTGGTGAGGATAATTGAAACTTCCTTTCCCCCCTTTTCTTTCTTCCACTGGGAATCAGGCAGTATATAAACTTAATAAAGATTAAGAATAAAAGAGAAAGAATAAGGATCAGAAAGTTCCTGAGAATAATCCAGTGAGAACAAGGTAACCTAGATAATTTAGACAGTACTTATAACTCAGCCATTAGTGATGAACACTAGAGCTTTCCCACAATACAAATCATTTTTATTTTAAACACATAAATTATACATTACTTCAGAAAGATCAGCTGTAAAGACTTCAGCCTATAAGATAGTGTTAGGATATATACACTTCTAAATTATTTTTTTTAAAAATTGAAAGCTTTCTTTCAAAAAAAAAATGTGTGTTGATCTACAGCCAACAATTGAGCAATAATATCTAAGGTCTACAATTCCTTAAAATGCATTAATTAAAAATCATAAAGCCTGTGCAGTTTATAATGGAAAAAATACAAATTGCAGAGATTTTGTATTCATGGCTATTGGAAGGGGAAGATTAGGATGTTATTGGGTTCTTTGAGATGCAAAATGAGTCGCCTCATGCCCCATTTTCAAAAATATAATCACAGTTCCATGTTAGAATAGTGATATTAAGAATATAAAGTTTAGCCATCTGGATATTACTGCACCATCTTGTTTACCTTTGGATTTCTATTATATCAAAACTGAGGTGTTAAAAATTAGCATGAAAACAATAAAACATTGTCACAAAGTATACTCATTTACATATTTAATTGCACATTACTTATATATCAACTGAAGGCATATATGTGAGATATGATATGTGATTTTCTGAACAAGGTGCTGAAGAAAAATTTGATCTCCCCAAATCCATTGACAAGGTAGTATTTTTTTTTTGTTACAGAACTAAAACAAGTTCAAAACATACACTAGAGGAATTAAAATCACTCTGGATCTAGACTTGATACTAGATTATGGAATTAGAATTGTGTATAAAATACAGTTATTATGAGGAAAGTCAATAATGCATCATAATGCAGCAATTGTTAACAGCTGTATTTGAAAGGGATTTTGTTTTATTTATTTATTTATTTATTTATTTATTTATTTATTTATTTATTTATTTATCTTATAAAACACAACGGTATATATAAGTATAAGCATGATTTTGCCTGGAAAGTATATGTAGTTTTACAGATATTCTAGAAGGACCTTTGAGAAAGGGACACATTTTGCAAAATGTATTGGCCATAAATAAAATCTCCTTTACTGGCACTTAGGCTTTTTCCCCTTCTCTTTGGTTCACTTCAGGCCTTGCCTTTCTTCTGCTGTAAAATTTAAAAACAACAACAACAATGTCATCAGGATCAATGGCTACCACCATGCAGAGCTATTAAGAAAAATTCCCATTTTTCTTTCCTTGAGGTACCAACTTTACTGGGTTTTTTTTATATATAAATAAAACAGGTCCAGCAATAAGCCATTGTTTTTCCTGTCACTGCGACAGAAGGGTTTCACAACCTTTCAAATAGTCCAAATGACTTGCTGTAAAAGGTTTCACACCAAATCTGAAATAGCTCAGATAACTATTACTCATTTAGCTTTTTACAAGCTGTATAAAAAAATAATACAGAAAAAAGTGCCAACATTTTAACAGTGCTCCTGAGAAAGAAAGAAAGAAAGAAAGAAAGAAAGAAAGAAAGAAAGGAAGGAAGGAAGGAAGGAAGGAAGGAAGGAAGGAAGGAAGAAAGAAAGAAAGAAAGAAAGAAAGAAAGAAAGAAAGAAAGAAAGAAAGAAAGAAAGAAAGAAAGAAAGAAAGAAAGAAAAAGAGAAGGTTTCTATTTCTGGTCAATCAGATTGTTGGATGAAGACTAATGTTCAAATAGCAAAGAATTGACTGATTTAATCACAGTCTCTAAATGAGCTGAGAAGGATGCATTCTGTAAGAAAGGAATTTTTGGTAATGGTTTTGCCGGGCATCAAACAATGATTTGGTAAGAGGCTATTTCTACTATTACATGCAATACGTAATATCAAGCACCTGGAAAATCAGGAGATACAAACAGTTCAAATGGGTGTAAAGTTTTATTGCAATCTTAAAATCTCCACAAGAATCTGAACTACCAACAGCCAAGAGAAATTAGAGGGAGATAAGAGTAGAAGGAATTAAGGTGGGCTGGACTCTTATGAGCACAGAGAGACTCATGACTGATGATGCATTTGACCCCCTCCCTTAAACTCAGCCTGGTTATCTCCTACTGATAATCAATGCAGAGATCAATAGAAAAAAAATGAAATGCAGGTAGTTCTTGACTAACAACCACAATTGGGGCAGAAAGTGTGGGAACAAACCAGAAAAAATCATCCTGGACAATTAGAAACTAGAAAAAACCAAAGATACAGTATATCTCATTTGCAGTGGGCTGGAGGTTAGTAGAGAAAAGTGTCTCTTCCTATCCTTTGAAACAGTTGATGGCTTGTACTCATGATGGGACAACTTGGAAGCATGTTGAATGTGCCCTTCTGAAATCCAAAGATAATAATGAAGATGTTTCTTTTTCCAATAAACATGCCCAGAGTAGAGATAAGAGTGGGGAGCCTTGGTGGGACAGTGGTTAGAATGCATTATTACAGGCAAACTCTGTCAACAGCCTGGAGTTTGATCTTGATGGAACTCAAGGTTGACTCAGCCTTCAATCCTTCTGATATCAGTAAAATGAGGACCAAGATTGTTTGGGGCAATATACTGACATTGTAAGCCATCCAGAGAGTACCGTAAAGTCTTATTGCTATTGCTATAATAGGGCAGGCATCTCTCAACACATAAAGCCAAGTCAACAAGGAAGAAATGGCTCACTTCATCTTACTGGGGGTTAGGATGCTTAAAACCCAACCTTATGATGTGTGCTGTAGTGCTATGGTGACTTCTTTTTGGACATACTTCACATATTCAGTCAGTCAGGAAGATCACTACTCTTGTAGATATTCAAACCAGTAGTGGGTTTCAATTCAGTTTGCTACTAGTTTGCTCATGCACACTCGCTCATGCACACTCGTGTGTGCGTGTGATTCTTCTGCGCATGTGTAGAAGCTTCTGTGCATGTGCAGAAGCATCTGGGCGGGTGGGTGGAACCTCCCATCGCTGCTGCTACAGATTTGCCTGATCCAGAGCGAACCGGTAGCAACCCACAACTGATTCAAACTGCATACAAATAGTATTACATAGAAAGGAAACCTGTTCTCCATCATTTATATAATGATCTAAAGAACTTATATTTCTTTCTACATTTATGAAAATATTGTATTGCCAGGAGTCTTAAGTGGGAGCTGTTTAGAAGTCTGTATTATATATTTATTTTATTATTTATTAGATTTTTATACCGCCCTTCTCCCAAAGGACTCAGGGCGGTGTACAGCCAGAATAAAAACAAAATATATACAATTTAAAACAACATTTAAAAAGACCAATTTTAAAGGCTGATTATTAAAATTTAGATTTAAAATTTAAAAAATATTAAGAATACCCAATTAAAATTCATCAATAATTATGCCAGTCCCGCTTTAATGAATAAATATGTTTTGAGCTCACGACGGAAGGTCCGAAGATCAGGCACTTGACACAGGCCAGGGGGAAGTTCGTTCCAGAGCATCACTGCCCCCACAGAGAAGGCCCTACTCCTGGGGGCCGCCAGCCGACACTGTTTGGCGGACGGCACCCTGAGGAGACCCTCTCTGTGAGAGCGTACGGGTCAGTGGGAGGCAAAGGGTAACAGCAGGCGGTCTCGTAAGTACCTGGGTCCTAAGCTATGGAGCGCTTTAAAGATAGTTACCAGAATCTTGAAGCGCACCCGAAAGACCACAGGAAGCCAGTGCAAGCTACGGAGCAGCGATGTCACGTGGGAGCCACGAGCGGCTCCCGTTACTACTCGCGCAGCCGCATTCTGGACTAACTGCAGCCTCCGGGTGCACCTCAAGGCAGCCCCATGTAGAGAGCATTGCAATAATCCAGCCTAGACGTAACCAGAGCGTGAGTGACCGTGCATAAGGCATCCCGGTCAAGGAAGGGACGCAACTGGCGAACCAAGCGAACTTGGTAAAAGGCCCTCCTGGCGACGGCCGCCAGATGTTCATCAAAAGACAGCCGTCCATCCAGGAGGACGCCCAAGTTGCGAACCACCTCCTTTGGGGCCACTAACTCGCCCCCAACAGTCAGCTGCGGATGCAGCTGACTGTACCGGGATGCCGGCATCCACAGCCACTCCGTCTTGGAGGGATTGAGCTTGAGTCTGTTTCTCCCCATCCAGACCCGTACAGCTTCCAGGCACCGGGACAGCACTTCGACCGCTTCGTTGGGGTGGTCCGGGGTGGAAAAGTACAGCTGAGTATCATCAGCGTACAGATGATAACTCACCCCGAAACCACTGATGACCTCACCCAGCGGCTTCATATAGATGTTGAACAGGGTAGGCGAGAGAATCGACCCCTGAGGCACCCCACAAGTGAGGCGCCTCGAGGATGACCTCTGCCCCCCTGTCAACACCGTCTGCGACCGGTCAGAGATAGGAGGAGAACCACCGATAAACGGTGCCCCCCACTCCCAATCCCTCCAACCGGCGCAGCAGGATACCATGGTCGATGGTATCGAAGGCCGCTGAGAGATCTAATAGGACCAAGGCAGAGGAACAACCCCTGTCCCTGGCCCTCCAGAGGTCATCCACCAACGCGACCAAAGCCGTCTCCGTGCTATAACCGGGTCGGAAGCCAGACTGGAACGGGTCTAGATAGACAGTTTCCTCCAGGTGCCGGGGGAGCTGCCATGCAACCACACTCTCTACAACCTTCGCCACAAAGCGAAGGTTGGAACTGACGATAATTACCCAAAATAGCTGGGTCCAGGGAAGGCTTCTTGAGGAGAGGTCTCACCACCGCCTCCTTCAAGGCGGCGGGGAAAACCCCTTCCATCAAAGAAGCATTTATAATCCCCTGGAGCCAGCCTCGTGTCACTTCCTGAGCAGCCAGCACTAACCAGGAAGGGCACGGGTCCAGTAAACATGTAGTTGCATGTAACCTCCCCAGCAACCTGTCCATGTCCTCGGGAGCCACAGAATCAAACTCATCCCAAATAACCTCAACAAGACATGACTCTGTCATCTCGGCTGGATCATCACAATCTTGGTCCAAACTATCCCGAAGCTGAACGATTTTATCGTATAGATAACCGTTAAACTCCTCAGCTCGTCCCTGTAAGGGGTCATCCCGTCCCTCTTGATGGAGGAGGGAACGGGTCACCTGAAACAGGGCAGCCGGGCGGTTATCTGCCGATGCAATGAGGGTGGAAACGTAGGAACGCTTCGCCTCCCTCATTGCCACTAGGTAGATCCTAGTAAAGGACCTCACTAGTGTCCGATCAGCCTCGGAACAGCTAGACCTCCAAGTACTCTCTAGGCGTCTTCTCCGGCGTTTCATCTCTCTCAGCTCCTCGGAAAACCAGGGAGCCAATTGAGATCTACGCCGGGTCAAAGGCCGCAAAGGCACGACATGGTCCAAAGCCCCAGCCACGGCCCGTTCCCAGGCCGCAACCAGTTCTTCAGTCGTGCCGTGGGTAAGATCCTCAGGAAACGGCCCAAGCTCCGTCAGGAACCTCTCCGGGTCCATCAGGCGCCTGGGACGGAACCAACGCATTGGCTCCGTCTCCCTGCGGGGGTGAGGCGCTGGCCGAAAGTCTAGGCGAAGAAGAAAATGATCTGACCATGACACCGGTTCTTTCACTATATCTCCTAAATCCAGATCATTTACCCACTGACCAGAGATGAAAATCAAGTCTAGCGCGCCTCCCCCAATGTGTGTAGGGCCATCAGTTACTTGAATCAGGTCCAAGGCCGTCATGGAGGCCTGGAACTCCTGAACCACCGTTGACGACAAGCCGGCAGATGGCAGGTTGAAATCCCCCAAGACCAAAAGTCTGGGGATCTCAACCGCCACGCCAGCAAGCACCTCTAGTAGTTCAGGTAGGGCTGTAGTCACGCAGCAAGGAGCCAGGTACGTGATCAACAGCCCCATCTGATTGCGGTGGCCCCACTTCACAAGGAGGGATTCACAGCCAGCTATCTGAGGAACAGTGGACTCCCTCGGCTCCAGACTTTCTTTAATCACAACCGCCACCCCCCCACCCCTACCTTGGGCCCTCGGCTGATGGAATGCACGGAAACCCGGAGGGCACAGTTCAACCAGGGGTACACCCCCTTCTGTGCCCAGCCAGGTCTCCATAATGCCCATAAGGTCCGCGGACTCCCCCTGAATAAGATCACAAATCAGGGGAGCCTTATTGACCACGGACCGGGCATTGCAAAGCATCAGCCAAAGACCCAAGCTCTGAGGGTCTTGACCATCCGGGGAACGAGTGAGGACTGAGGGGCCGGAGCACGTGATCACTTTTAAACATCGAACACGTGCTCCCGAAGAACGATATGGCTCCCTGCCTCCGCCATATCTGCCCCTCCCACTTACCGTACAGATGGAATAGCATTCTCTGCTCTGAACAATCCCCTCCCCCCGTGTCTTCAGACCAGCTAAAATAGTGTCGTGAGCGTGCGCTGGGACTGGACATACCCTCCCCGACGGGTCACTCCCCCTACCCGTCAATCCCCTCCCCCCCCTAAAAAACCCTTATTAAAAAACCTATTTAAAAACCCCCGAAGATTCTTCTTAGATGCATGCCACCTCTCTGGGTCCCAAGACCCTTCATTAAGGCAGGCCCTCGATAGTGTGGAGGGCCATTCTTGCGAGGCGGAGGCACCTCGCAAGCGAAGAAGTTCAAAAGGTGAGTATCTCATGAGAAAAAGGCGGCTAAAAGATGGTATGGCCCCAGAGCGGTATAGATGATAAACAAGGTCTATTAAGTCTCAATGAAAAATTGAGTCTCAGTAAATCCATTTAGAGCCTGGTGCAAGATGGTAAAAGATAGAAGTGTTGACACCGTCTTCCAAGGCAAAGGCCCTGATGAGCCCTAGTGATGGAATTCAAATGGCTCCAGATGACAAATGACAGTCATAGCACTTCAAGCACACAGGGGCAAGATGACACAGGGGCAAGATGGCAAGATGACACCAACCAGTTTAGGGGTAGACGCAAACATCAAGGATATCCCTCTCATCCTTCTCATTCCCCCATCGCCTCCATCACCCCCTCCCACCCACCATATGGCCCAGCCCAGTCATAGGCCCTCCGGTATGGTCCAGCCAAGCACACCATCAAGGATCATATCGGCCTCCTTCACCTCCAGCCGATGTCCGCTGGCAAAATAAAAGCCGTCTGGAGAGCCCAGAACAGACAGATGGACAAAGGACGGCCAAGGCGGCAAAAACGCCGCAGATGCAAACCGCCGTCGCAGAGAAATCGTAGCCGTGGCCATAGGGGACTCCCAGCTGGTGATGAAAAACCTAATCAGCTGGGGGGGGGGGAACCCTAACACCCCATCGCTGATAGGCAAATACCTAGCTGGGAGGATGGCATGGGTGGGAGCCAATGGCCAGCCGTTCCAAGCCATTCCAAGCCGTTCCAGGAAACCACAGTCCTTTCCTCCTCTGATCTTCGATCTTCGGTCTTCGGCTGAATCAGCTGGGAAGCGCCGAAAAAGCCGCCCCTGAACGCCCCAAAATGGCCGCCGCCATGCACCGCTCGCCTCCTCCGTCTCCGTCTCCGTCCTCGGCAGCCGAAGATCTTACATGAGGCCCGAAGGTCTCAATCGGATGCCAGAGGAACCACGGAACGAATCCGGGGGCATAGCCGGCCAGGCAGCGTCCCCAAGCACCGCATTATTCCGGGGCCGTCCAGCCTACCATTTCAGAGAGCTCAGAACACCGCCATTTTCGAGCATGCGCAGAAGAATATATACTAATCTATATGAACCTGTGTGGTGTAATGTTTATGGTATTTGGTCACAAACCAGGAGACTGTGGGTTCAAGTCCTATCTTAGGAACAAAGCTAGCTGGGTGACCTTAGGCCAATCATTCTCCCTTAACCTAGGAAGAAGGCAATGGCAAGCCACTTCTAAAAATCTTGTCAGAACCTTGCAGAGACTATTATAATCCAAACAGCCACCAGAGGACAACACTAATTTGAAGGCTCTACACAGCGAGAGAGAAAGAGAGCGAGAGAGAGACAGACAGACAGACGGAGTATATATTCAATTTCTCATTTGATTTATTTTGTAAATTGTCTCAAAGCCGGAAAAACACATCTGTGTAAGATAATATGAAAATAAATATAAGTCTAGTTCTGATTATTATACAAGAAAGGTCTTTTGCTTCTTTGACCTTACTAAACCTGCTATTTTCCTTTTTTCCTCCCTTTTTATATATAAAATGATTGTTCAAAAAACAAACAAACATATGGCCATCAAGCATGAGAGCAAGTACCATATTTTTCCTCTTTGGGGCAAGACACATGTTCTTTTCAAGAAACAAATAGCAAAGAAATCAAGATATGGGTCGTAAAATTACCTTCAGGGTTTATATGTATATATTTATGAATCTAACTACTTTACATCCAGGAGCTCAAGACAAGATAAATAAGGATTTCTCTGATTTTATCCCTACAACATCAATCTTGAGGGGCATATTCAGCTGAAATAAAATTTCGATGATTGAGGGTATTCCTGAAACAGGACCTATCATTCCTACTCTGATATAACACACTTGCTCTTATATCATTATCTATCATTTAGAGTAATCAGTGTGGCTCTTTCCTCTTTCTTCTCACAACAATTTATCAAAACAGATCAATAGTATTAAATCCTTTTTTTGTTGTTACTCTTTCAGTTACAAGAACATTGGGGATGGAGAGGGACAGCAAAGTTCTTTAAGTGGCTGAGTAAGATCATCACTGAGGCGAGATTCATTTTTAATTAACACTCCCCAAGCTCCATGAAGTGGCCAAGCCATACACTGTACCAAATCTGGATTTGGTAACTACATTCCCAGTCTTGCTTCTCTTGAGCATTTATTCCTCTTTTTTTTAAAAATGTAATCTTCCTTTTAGTGGTTAGGATAAACGGAGGCCTTATTAGCTTTCAGCAGGTTCTATTGTAAGCGTAAGGTATTCATGTAGAGAAAAGTGTCACATGAACTGCAGGTTCTGTACATCACTTAATACTGGACAGAAAGTTCCTGCAGTCTCTTGCAGCTAGGGGGCTGGCTTCAACAGACATCTCTCTGTGTGAGTGTCTGTGTGCATAAGGGTTATAACTCATCATAATATGCTCTATTATGCAGTATGTCAATCGATCAACCAACCTGAACTGACCCCACAATAGCTACAGTCTCTCTCCCTTCTCCCAAGCAAGAGTTATTGAAAACCAGCATTGAGGGTCTCTTGTGTAGGATATTATTGCTGAAGCTTTTATAAATGCTTTACATAAATATTGCCCTTGGAGAAATCATACTCTAAAGAACATGCAGGGGATGGTAAAGGAGATGGATTCCCCCCTTCCCTAGTAGTTCCACTCTGTTATCAGCTAATCAAATAATGTCATATTATTACCATAACCTATTTGTCCTCTAATTTATGACAGATTAAAATGAACTGAATTTCATGAAGGGAGTGTTTTATTTCACTGCAGGAACAACTCCAAATTCAGCTCTAAATTCAGTTCAAAGTACTGATTTTAACCTTTGGAACCCTGCATAATGGAAACCTAAATTATAAAATTACACTCTTATATAAACCTCTGTGTATCCTATATTCGTGTACAGTACAATGGATGCTGTTTTATTTATTTTTTTGTTCTGAATGCACAGCTTGTGGAGATGAGACAAAGTCTGAACTAAATATTTACACTTAGATGTTTTGATGAAAAAAAAAATTCTATAAAGCACAATTGTGTGTATCAAGTTCTATGGAGTCCTTGGTGCTCTCTGAACTTAGTTGTTTTCTTGCAAACATTTCATTACCAAATTGCTAGCACTGATTATGTTACCTATTTTGGTAATGAAATGTCTGCAAGAAAATAGCCAAACTCAAAGAGCACCAAGGACTCCATAGTTTAACCCAAATATTCTCTTCTATCAGTATATCAAGTTCTATTAAATAGGAATCCATAGGAATTAAATCCTTCATTAGTATTTTGAGTCAATATGTGAATTGGAAATATGTGAACAATGTGACTATCAATGTTACTGCTGACTGTAGCTCATGGGGGACTGATAATAGTAGTATCTATTGATTGTCTGATGAGAATTGGGTATGATTAAAATCAGAATAAACCCGTATATGTAAGAAGAAAGTTATGTACCATTCAGTTGTTTTTCAATGAAGCTAACATGTTTAGCCACATTTTGTTTTATTTATTTTTAAAATAATCATTGGCTAGTGTGTACAATGTAATGTACAATTTTCAGCAAGTGTAATGTACAATTTTCAGCAAGTCATTGGACCAACCAAAGAAAAAGAAAAACATTTGCCAAGCCCTTATATTGAATCCATATGTTCTCTCTTTCAGTCCAGCAGGACTTTTACCAAAGAATTATGATGATTTATGTGCAGTGCTTTTCTGATAAGAACTGCTGTTCACTGGAGACTGAACTTAGATCAAAAAACCCATTTAATTTAGGACCATTAGTTTTCCCTTGAATAAGATTGATGTAGACCAATGTCCACTAAATACGAATTGAGGACACACTGTGGATAGAATGCAAATGAGGAAATTATAGACTGAAAAAAATGAAGTCTAAGTATGTAGTTGGACATTTTATTTAGACTATATGTTCCATATCCAAAGGGGGAAGATCACATGGTCTTCAGCTGCAGGACCCCAAAGGCAAAGGAAAGAAGCTTCCAAAAACTATGATATGATACTCCAATTGCATATCCAAAATACATGGCAATGCTATGGAACAACTGTGCTCAGCTTACTATGCTAACAGCATGCTTTGAAATAGTTGATTTCATTTATATGAATTCATTACTCCAGGGAATCTTTGTCAGGATAGAGAAACCATATTGACCTGTATTTGGGTCAGAGGCCTCTTCATGGGGAAAAGCTTCACAAATATTTTTCTGACAAAGATGCTCCTTGCTAAATTCACTGAACTGACTAGGGACATAAACCTGTGGCTTTATAGGTCCATGTTTAAATTTAATTAGCTCGGTTTCTCTGAAATGTACTCCTTATTACAAGTTTAAGGGCAAGCAAAGCAAAATTTGCAAAATGCCCTTGATATTAGTCAGCCTATGGCTGTTAAAAATCTGCAAAAGGTTTCCACACTTCTCTCTCTCTCTCCTTCCCTCTCTCTCTCTCTCTTTTTATTTATTTATTTATTTATTTTGTCACACAGTATAATAAGCATGAAATAATTATACAATATATAAGCATATATATGAATATGAGTATGTAATAACTATATTAATTGGATATAACGAAAGGAAACAATAGGACAGGAAGGGTAGGCACGTAGGTGCTCTTATGCATGCCCCTTACAGACCTCTTAGAAGTGGGGTGAGGTCAATGGTAGATAGTTTTTGGTTGAAGCTTTGGAGATTTTGGGAAGAGACCACGGAATCAGGTAGTGTATTCCAAGCATTAACAACTCTGTTACTGAAGTCATATTTTCTGCAATCAAGATTGGTGCGGTTAACATTAAGCTTAAATCTATTGTGTGCTCGTGTATTGTTGCAATTGAAGCTGAAGTAGTCTTCGACAGGAAGGACATTGTAATAGATGATTCTATGAGTTAAACTCAGGTCATGTCGAAGGCGGCATAGTTCTAAATTTTCTAAACCCAGGATTTCAAGTCTGGTGGCATAAGGTATTTTGTTGCATTCGGAGGAGTGGAGTACCCTTTTTGTAAAATATTTCTGGACACATTCAATTGTATTGATGTCAGAAATGTGGTATAGGTTCCAAACAGTCGAGCTGTATTCAAGAATTGGTCTAGCAAATGTTTTATATGCTCTGGTTAGTAGTGTAGTGTTTTTGGAGAAGAAGCTACGCAAGATTAAGTTTACAACTTTTAAGGCCTTTTTTTGCGATGTAGTTACAGTGGGCTTTGGCACTTAGATCATTTGATATGAAAACTCCAAGATATTTAACAGGGAGGAGGTCATATGTAAGGTAATGTCCATCAAGCTTGTACTTAGTGTTTAGGTTCTTTTTTCCAATATATAAGACTGAGCATTTGCTGGTTGAGATTTGGAGTTGCCAAGTTTTAGACCATTCAGATAAAAAGTCGAGGTCTTTTTGGAGGAAAGCTGTATTGTTGGTGGTGTTAAATAGTTTGACATCATCAGCAAAGAGAACACAATTATTTGTAATATGGTCACAGAGATCATTAATGTATAATATGAAGAGTGCTGCCTTGGGGAACGCCACTTTTAACAGGAACAGGATTTGATAGAGCATTGCCAATTTTGACCACTTGTTGTCTGTTTGATAGAAAAGCTGTTATCCAATTGTGGAGGGGTCCTGAGATGCCGTAGGATTTTAGTTTTAGGAGAAGTTTATCATGTACTACTGAGTCGAAAGCTTTACAGAAATCTATGTAGATTGCATCTATTGCTTTGCCCTGATCAAGATTTGTAGTCCATATGTTTTTGCAGTGAAACATAAACTCTTTCTCTCTCTCTCTCTCCTTGTTCAGGAAATTATTGTGACTGATGCTATCCACCTTCAACACAGGAAGAGTTTGTTGTGAGAAAAATGCTTATCAAGAGCAAAAGCAAAGCATAAGTAGACTTTATAAGAAATAGTCATAAATACTCATATATATATAGTCCTTCGGGAGAAGGGCGGTATAAAAATCTAAATAATAATAATAATAATAATAATAATAATAATAATAATAATAATAATAATAATAATAATAATAATAAAAAAGTCTACTTATAGAGTCATACTTATATGACTCACTGGACTCCCTATATAAGTTATGGGACTGGCCCACCCTACCTATAGTGACAGAAGGGGCATACTGCAGCTTCCATCAGTCAAGTAATTCTATCTGACAGGATCTAGGAGAAGAACATTTTCTGCTGTGGTTCCAGTCCTCTGGAACATTATGTATCTCGAGATGAGATCTGCCTCCCTTTTGCCTTTCTGAAAGGGCCAGCCACCAATAGGGTTGTGTCATACTGGAGAAGATTAATGGATTGTGATAAGATTATATGTCCATCCGGTGTATATATATCTTGCTTCCTTTCTTGTCATCTTTGTTAATTTTAATATTTATTATTTGAATATTTTAATGTTTTATCTTGCTCCTTTATTTTGTTGTAAGTTGCCATCGTTGCCTGTAAGTGAGATAAGTGATGTATAAATGTAATAAATAATAATAAATAGTAAATAAAATTTGTAATAACATTGGCAAAAATGGCTAACAGTAGCACAAGAGGAAGAGTTTTCCTCATAATGGTACTTTAGGATGGGCGGTTATTAATTGTGACTTCAACTAAATTTGGTTTATTTTGGATATTTATTGTTACATATGGCTCAAATTTATAATGGTCCCCTTTGAAAATTTGTTGCTAGGACTGGCACATCTCCAGGAATGCTTCCTGGTTTGGAATCTGATATGATACTGTAATCACAGCTTTCCTTCTACCCTGCTGGGCTTATCTTCTTCACTGCTATGATTATCAACTGGGTATTTACAGCAGAGAATATTGATATAAAACAGCATAAGCAATCCAAAAAGATAAAGGAATTCAATGATTCTGTTGCAGATACTCCCCACCCCCAAATGAAGGTCTTCATTCAGTGGTAATGGTGTTCCCCACCTTCTAAGGAGGAAAGAAGATCTATATTTTTCATCTGAGCCCTTGAAGTCAAGATCCTGTGTGAAAAGTGTGATCAAAAGCTTTTAAATTCTGTCTAGTAGGATATGAAGTTTTTTGGTAGGTAGAGACAATTCCTAAAGGCAATGTTGGAATAATTGAACACTGCAGATTACAGTGTAGAATGTTAAGCTTGAATAACCTTCTTAGATGCTACAAAGACAATACAAATGCACTACTCAGAACCTGGAGGCTCCCATGTTAAGGAGAATATGAACATTTCCTACCTTTTCTTGTATGCCATTTTCCAAGGATGGACTATGGTATGATCTCTGGGTTTATAAAAGGATTTCTAGGAATTGATTGCTAAACAGAAGCGAAGTCTACTATTAATCCTTTGGAGTCCTTGGGGTCAATCTTTAAGATAGATAAGTAATTTGTGTGCAGGTTATTTAATAACCAATCTGCGATTCTGAGATCACTCTGTAGACCTGCTGAAAGGAAAAGAGAGGAGTTTAGAGTTCAAGTTAAAAGGTGTCTGCTGTTGAAATTGCTGGCTAAAATAAAACTGTAATCACCTTATCTAACTCTCTAAGAGAAAGGGTCAAAGAGTTAACAATTAGGGTACGGATATGTAATTTACTTCCTGTAGATGTATAGATGACATCTATATCTAGAAGCAATTAAAATGTGTTACTAAATTATGTGTTGCCTCTTTTATGTGGACATTTACTTCCAATTATCTATAATGATGTTGGTTTATGCACATTACATTTTTTCAGACTACAGTTGGTTTTGATTGCATTTGATTAAACATATTGTTCATAACATTTACCATTGATATACAATTTTATTTTCATCGTGTAATTACAGAGAAACAGATAATGAGAATATCTGGCCTAGACACCTGCAGAATCTTCTTTCCATCTCTGCCTGTGCAGTTAAATTGCAGATAAGTTAAATTCCTACCTACAGTTGTTCTGTTACTTATACTAATGAGTGTTCCATGCACAGATTATGGCACTTGAATGCATACTTCCATTGTCTTCAGGGGTCTGTGGATCATGATTCAGAAAAACAAAAGACAGATTTAATTGTAGCAGACATTATCTTCTTCTACATGTTTTAATCTAAACCTACAAAACCTACATTCTCCTTCAGTTAAGAGTTCTTAGTATTACTACAATTTTTAATAAATGCATATTTAGTTGCTTATATTAAGGAATAGTTCTTTATTATTAAAATCAGGATTATTTAATATATTATTATTAACATGCAGCAGATTGTTTCAGCAGAAACCAGCATGACTTCTGGTTTTGGGAATTTCTCCCTGAAATTTGTAATATGGCTTTGCCATTCCCAACCAGTGATCCTAATCCAGACCTAGAAGTTAATTCATATCTTCCAATCCACTTAATCTATACCCCTATATATGTAGCAGATGACCAGACTGAGCCCCAGGAAGGGGCTAAACACATCATCAGTCATGAGTCCCTTCATGCTCACAAGAGATCTAAGTCCAGCCCACCATGAAGTCCTTATTTACTGCCAAATTGCTTTGACCATTAGTAGTTCAGATTCTTGTAGAGAGCTTAAATTTACAATAAATATTTATACCCATTTGAACTTCCTGGTTCTCCTTATTCTCTTTTGTACGATATTCTGTTTATTCCTGACCCTTCTTTATTACGTATTTAAGATTTGTAAACTTAGCTACTTCGTGTCACCTGCTTGCCATATGGCTGTTGTATGTGTTAAAAAATTTGAGTAAAATTCTTATCTTGCATAAGAAAAATGAAAACTTACCATACCTGATATGTATTTGTATAAACCTTTTTTGACCAATAAAAACTTTTTTGAATAAAAAAAAGAGGAGAAAGTACCAAGGCCTGCAGCATCCCACAGAGGAAGAATCCCAGGCTGGCCCTCTGCCCCCTCTCAACATAACTGAAAATGACCCTGGAGGAAGAAAAGAACCAGCAGAAAAATGGACTGCCTATTCTTAATTCCAGGAGCCACTTTATAAGTATACCATGATCAATTATATGAGACATCAAGAAGAACAAGGATGGATAAACCACTACCATCCCACTGCCACCAAAATAATGTGATCAATGTCATTTCAGTCCCATACCTAGGCCTGAATTCTGACAGGAAGACATCCACATAATCTGTGCCTTCCACAGGGCTCAGAGGCTCCAGGGCTCAGAAGCTCAAAAGACCACCTTCTTTATGATCTTCTCTAAAAAGGGAAGTTTGGAAATTGGATGGTAGAGTCTAACAATAGCTTCTTGAGGAATGAAGGTTACCAAATGTGTGATGCATTAACATGCATGTGCCATCTTTTGTTTTCCCTAGTCCTATTATGAATGACCTTACCTGAGCTGGAACAGTTGCTCACAGATTGTAATTTATATTCTGATGTTATTAAATTTTATATCACTTTAAATATGACATTATATTTAACAACCTCCACTCTAGGTGGTGCCAGCTCTATAATTCCAAATTGTGACATTTTCTCCCTCAGTCCAAATTGGACAATGATTTTGTATTAATGACCCACATAATAATTTTTAAATGTCACGACGGAGGAAAAATACCTCTCCTAGTACTGCAATAGATTCTAGTGTTGTAATCTCTTAGGATTATGCAGCCTGATGTATTTAGCTGGGAATTTAGATGTTATAAAAGAAGGTCATCCTGAAGGATGAGGAAGTAACTTCAATGAATGGGTCTTTTTTACATGCATGAAAACTCCCAGATTATGTCTACACATTAAACACACATGCGCGCGCGTGCGCGCGCGCGCACACACACACACACACACACACACACACACACACACACACACACACACGTAGCGAGTCTTCTGTTGGTATGACCCACAACTATCATATATTTGGTTAGCCCTTTCAAAGCATCTGAAAAGAACAATTAATACCCAGGAGAAGTATTTTTCCTCACTTAATATATATGCAACTTGGTGACATCTAAAAATGATCATGTGTGCCATCAATACAAAATTATTATAGTATTAGGCTCCCTTGATGGAGGGAGTGGCACCTCCTGCTTGAAAGAGATAGTAGTATACACCCTCCTGAAGATGCCATCCTTGAACACAACTGTTTTCAATAACTATCACCTCTTTTCCAACCTTCCCTTTTCAGGAAAGGTTATTGAGACAGTGACCAGTCTGCACTTCATGAGAATGTCAGCAAATTGAGTATCTGGACAGGTATCAGGCTAGGATTTAATACTGAGAGCTTTGATCATGTTTCGTAGATAACATGTTAGAACAGGGGCAGACAGAATGGCAGATCCAAATTTGTGTTCCTTTATCTTTGCAGTTTTCAGCATCTTTGACCATGATTTGATCTGACAGCACTCTGAGTTCTCTTTATTATGCAATGCCATCTTGTGAGGCAATGGAAGTCTAAAACTCTTTTATTATGATGGAATAGTATAACAGAATCTTGCAAATCTGATTGTGCTTTAAATTTCTCTCTCCTCCTACTCTGTTGAAACTAAGAAGTTGTCTGCCTGAGTCCTGTCCTCCTTCCCTTGGATTCATTTGGTCATGAGTTGCACTTTTCTCCTTGTTGATCTATGAACAATTTGGTTTTTCTCTGCCAAGGTCATTTTCTTTAATTCTCTAAAGATCTTTCTGGCCTCACATTTCCTGCTCAGTGAACAAGTGGCAGCTATAGCCAGGAAGGCCTTTGCACAGTTCTGGTATGTCAGTTATCCTTTTGTAGATCAGGAAATTCTTCAGACAATCAATCATACCCTGGTCACCTTGCTGCTTAACTACTGCAAATCAGTCTACATAGGTTTGACCTTGAAAATCATTCTGAAGTTTCAACAGACCTGTTGGAGAACAGTGGGAAGTGATAAGCATGCCTCAGAATGCCCATGTAATACCTCTGCTTCAAATAATGCATTGGTTGCCAATTTGCACCTGGGTGTTATTCAAGGTGCTGGTCAGTACTTACCAAGCTCTGGTTACTTGAGGGTCTGCCTCTCTTCCGTAATATCTGTCAGGCTGTTGCCTCCAGCACTGGGCTGATTTCCTTCAGTTAAGAAATACCATATATTGGGATCTTGGAAGTATGTCTTTGCTGTAGCAGCACCTACCCTCTAAAAGGAGCTTCTGAAATTTCTTCAATGAACACCATACAGAAGTTTACATGGGACTGCCCTTAAAACCACCCAGAAGCTTCAATGGTCCTGTTAAAGACTTCAACAGTTGAATATTTTTAATTATAAAATAAAATCTCCTTTATAGAGATAAGACCAGTGACTAATTGATAAATGTACTTGGGTCAAGGCATTACAAAGTTGGGATTAAAAATCTTGCCTTAAGGAGCCATCTTCTACCTGTATTCACAGTATCAGATTTTTTTTCTTATTGGTTTACAGTAAGTTTTATTTATTTATTAATTATTTATTTATTTAGTCAAGCATATATAAGATAACAGATAAAAGTATAACATGATTAAGACTACATGAAATGGGTACAAATAAAAATAGACATTAGGACAGGGACGGTAGTGTGCTTATGCATACCCCTTACAGACCTCTTAGGAATGGGGTGAGATCAACAGCAGACAGTCTAAGGTTAAAGTTTTGGGGGTTTGGGGAAGAAACCACAGTCAGCTAATGCGTTCCAGGCATTGACCACTCTGTTGCTGAAGTCATATTTTCTGCAATCAGGTTTGGAGTGGTTTACCTTAAGTTTGTATCTATTGTGTGCTTGTGTATTGTTGTGATTGAAGCTGAAGTAGTCATTGAAAGGTAGGACATTGTAGCAGATAATTTTATGTACTACACTTTGGTCAGACCAAAGGCAACGTAATTCTAAGTTGTCTAAGTTGTCTAAGCCCAAAATTTTGAGTCTGGTGGCATCCAGATCCATCCCACCCCTAAAAGGATCTAACGGTAAAAAACGTAATGATGAAACAGTTAAAGCAAACCTCTTTAACACATTCTTCGGCTTAGTCTTTGTTAACAGTAATGGCTCATACCCAAAATTCCCCAGTCGTGCCAACAATGATTACAACGATCTAACACAAATAGATTTTACAGAAGATAATGTTGAAAAGGCCCTTCGCAGACAGAAACCATCTCTATCTATTGGACCTGATGGTCTATGTGCATACTTCTTAAAAAAGCTTTCTACTGTTATAGCAAAACCCCTAAGCATAATCTTTGAAAACTCTTTCAGGACCAGCTCCCTTCCCAAACTATGGTCACTAGCCACAGTCATCCCTGTCTTCAAAAAAGGAGACCTCAGCCTAGTTGAAAATTACAGACCAATTTCTTTATGCTGCGTCATCTGCAAAGTAATGGAATCAATCATCAACCAATCCATCATCCTCCACCTTGAAACAACCTACTCTCTAATAAACAATTTGGTTTCAGAAAAAAATTATCCTGTAATTTACAACTTCTTCACTGAGAAAACATATGGACTGCAAATCTTGATCAGGGCAAAGTAATAGATGCAATTTACATAGATTTCTGTAAAGCTTTTGTCTCAGTGGTACATGACAAACTTCTTCTAAAAATAAAATCCTACGGCCTCTCCGGACCCCTCCATAATTGGATAACAGCGTTCCTGTCAAACAGACAACAAGTGGTCAAAATAGGCAGTGCCCTATCAAATCCTGCTCCTGTCAATAGCAGTGTCCCCCAAGGCAGTGTTCTAGGACCAACACTCTTCATATTATACATTAACGACCTCTGTGATCATATTATAAATAATTGTGTTCTCTTCGCTGATGATGTTAAACTATTTAACACTACCAACAATGCGGCTACCCTTCAAAAAGACCTTGACTTTGTGTCGGAATGGTCAAAAATTTGGCAACTCCAAATCTCAACCAGCAAATGCTCTGTCTTACACATTGGAAAAAAGAATCAGAACACTAAATACAAGCTTGATGGACATTACCTTGTAGATGACCCTCACCCCGTCAAAGACCTTGGAGTTTTCATATCAAACAATCTAAGTGCCAAAGCCCACTGCAACTACATCACCAAAAAGGCTTTAAGAGTTGTAAACTTAATCTTGCGTAGCTTCTTCTCCAGAAAGATTACACTACTAACCAGAGTATACAAAACATTTGCTAGACCAATTCTCGAATACAGCTTGCCTGTCTGGAACCCACACCTCATTTCAGACATTAATACAATTGAGCGTGTCCAGAAATATTTTACAAGAAGAGTTCTCCACGCCTCTGATCACAACAAAATACCTTATGCCACCAGACTTGAAATCCTGGGTTTAGAAAATTTAGAACTCCGCTGCCTTTGGCATGACCTGAGTATAACTCATAAAATCATCTGCTACAATGTCCTTCCTGTTGAAGACTACTTCAGCTTCAATCGCAACAATACATGAGCACACAATAGATTTAAACTTAATGTGAACCATTCCAATCTTGATTGTAGAAAATATGACTTCAGTAACAGAGTTGTTAATGCCTAAAATGCACTACCTGACTCTGTGGTCTCTTCCCAAAATCCCCAAAGCTTTAACCAAAGGCTATCTACTATTGACCTCACCCCATTCCTAAGAGATCTGTAAGGGGCGTGCATAAGAGCACCAGCGTGCCTACTGTTCCTGTCCTAATGTTCCCTTTGATTGTATCCAATTCATATGGTTATTTCATGCTTACACTTATATATACTGTTGTGTTTGACAAATAAATAAATAAAATAAAAATAAAAATAAATAAGGTATTCTATTGTGAGCAGAGGAGTGGAGTACTCTTCTTGTGAAATATCTCTGAACTCTCTCAATTGTGTTAATGTTCGATATGCAGTTCAGATTCTAGACAGATGAGCTGTATTCGAGAATCGGTCTAGCAAATGTTTTGTATGCTCTAGTTAGTAGTACAATATTACCAGAGAAGAAGGTACGCAAGATTAGGTTGACAACTCTTAATGCCTCTTTGGCAATATTGTTACAGTGGGCTCTTGCACTTAGATCTTTAGAGATGAGTACTCCAGATCCTTGACAGGGTGAGGGTCATCTACAAGATCATGTCCATCTAGCTTGCATTTTATGTTCTGATTTTTTTTTTTGCCAATGTGTAAGACAGAGCATTTGTTCGTTGAGATTTGAAGTTGCACTTGTTTGACCAATCTGGCACATAGTCAAGATCTTTTTGAAGGGTAGCAGCATTGTCAGTGATGTTGAATAGTTTTACATATCAGCGAAGAGAACACATTTGCTTTTAATATGATTGCAAAGGTCATTTATGTAAAGTATAAAGGGTGTTGGTCCTAAAACACTGCCTTGGGGATCACCGCTGTTAACTGGTACAGGATTTGATAGAGCGCTTCCTATTTTGACCACTTGTTGCTTGTTTGACGGTAAAGCAACTGTCCATTTATGCAGGAGTCCAGAAATACCATAAGATTTTAGTTTTAGAAGTAGTTTGTCATATACCACTGAATCAAAGGCTTTACAGAAGTCTATGTAAATTGCATCTATTGCTTTGCCCTGATCGAGATGTGTAGTCCATATGTTTTGCAGTGTAGTAGTTGTAGATTATAGGATAATTTTTTTTCTGAAACTTAATTGTTTTCTGGAGAGTAGATCATTTTTCTCTAGGTGGAGGGTAGTGGATTGGTTAATGATTAAGTCCATGACTTTGCATGTGATGCAACATATTGGTCTGTAATTCTTAACTAGGCTGGGCTCTCCCTTTTTGAAAATAGGGATGACCGTGGCAAGTAAGTATTGGTTGGGCAAGAACCTGGTCCTGAAAGATTTTTCAAACATTATGCTTAAGAGATTTGGCTGTTAAAGTGGAAAGCTTTTTTAAGAAGTAGGCTTTTTTCTTTTTTAAGAAATAGAGATGGTTTTAGATTGCATAGTGCCTTTTCAATGTTGTCTTCTGTAAAATCAGTATGTATTAGATCATTATAATAGTTGTAATTATTTTTGGTACAACTGGAAAATATTGTGTATGTGCTGTTGCTGTTTACGAAGACTGAACCGAAGAATGTGTTAAAGAGGTTGGCTTTAATGGTTTCATCATTACAATACAATGTAATAAAATTTAATACAATGTAATAAAATGCAATGTAATAAAATTTAAGTAATGCCATTGTATAAAAACTGGATTTTCCATTAGAAACAAAAGAGACATCACATAGGAAACCCATGTAAAGGAAGACAGATATCTTATGCATAGAAAAACATGTTTATTTATTTTATTTATTAGATTTTTGTCCCACCCTTATTACTTTATAAGTAACTCAAGGTGGCAATCCTGTGAGATGGGATGGGCTGAGAGTGACTGACCCAAGGTCATCCAACCGGTTTGTCATGCTTAAGGCAGAGCTGGGATTTACAGTCTCCTGGCTGTTTTGGTGGGTGCTTTGTAGACTTGGTTCCAAAGAGTTCAAGGTTAGGGTTCCATTTTTAAAAAATACAAAGCTGGGTTAAATATGCCCTAATGCGCCTTTGGCATTTAGTCATGCCGGCCATACGACCATGGAGACGTCTTCAGACAGTGCTGGCTCTTCAGCTCTGAAACAGAGATGAGCAATGCTTCCTAGAGTCAGGAATGATTAGCATGTATGTGCGAGGGGAACCTTTACCTTTATTACTAAATACACACACTCATAAAGACACACCTTGGCGAGTGCAGTATAGCTTATAAAGTTATCATTCACTGATTAAATAGTCCTATGATCTAGTGTTGATCATTCAGTTATCTTGGCCTGTCTATAAAGGTATTAGTAAAGGTTTCTCTGTCTAGTCATGTCCGAATCTAGGGGGAGATGCTCATCTTCATTTCTTAGATGTGGGAGCCAGCATTGTCTGAAGACATTTTTGTTGTCATGTGGCCAGTTGACTATATGCAGAGGTGCATAGAATGCTGTACCTTCCCACCAAAGTGGCACCTATTGATCTACTTGCATTTGAATGCTTTTTAATTGCTAGGTGGGCTGGTGCTGGAGCATGTAACAGGAGCTCACCCCGTTGTGTAGCACTTGGGTCTCAAATCTGGGCTGTCAGCCCAGTGTTTTTAAAAGCTGTGCCATCACACACACCCCACCTTGGCTTGCCTATATATATTGTTATTCTTGCAGATCCACTGAAGTTAATTCTTTTCAAATTTCAATACAGTAAGCAGGAGAAAAACCTACTTCTGATTCTGGTGGTCTTTAGTTTTATTGACACAACAGGCAGCACTTTGACTTTGAAACTAAACAACTAAAAATATTTCAGCATAAGTGGAGGCACAAACATAACACCTGCCCACTTCAAATCAAACCCTTCTTTATGAGGAATGGTGCCACTACTTTGTGGAGACAAGAGCTACCTTTGTATCTTTGAGTGTTTTTGTCTTGCATTTGAAGCACGAAGCACACAAACATGCTCTCACATACAGAATTCCTCTGTGCTAGTTTGTTGTAGCCAGGAAAGCATGTATTTGTTTTGTTGCAACCCTCTTCTGATCCAAATGAGGAAATGTCACTGCTATGATTCACTTACTCCCTAGCAGTTGGAGAGGAAATGTCATTGATCACTTTATAATCACTTCTTAGTTTTCCTTGCCAGATGTTTAAAAGATTTTTGGGTACTACATTATGAAATGGACAAAATGTGCATTGGCGTGAGCGCCATACTTGAATGTGATAGCTGAACATCCTATTTCAATTAGTGTGATATTTCCTGGTCGTGGGACATATTAAAATGGAGGTCTCAATGGCTACTTACATGCATTTCATCTTTTATATGTATTACATAAGAAATGGTTGATATGCACCATATATTAGTGAGCAGAAGTATATTATTGGGATGTTCTCATTATAACATTCATAAATAGAGTGTAAATAACAGAACAATGCATAGTGCTTCAAGGAGAAATTCATCTCATACACGGATATCATTTCTCTGCACCCTGGACATGGCAGTTTACACTCCTCTTTAAGAACACATACATAGATGAAGTTAGAAAAGTCAAGGATTTAGCTTTGATAGATATGTAACTTTACAACACTAGGAGCCGTGGTGGCGCAGTGGTTAGAATGCAGTACTGCAGGCTACTTCTGCTGACTGCTGGCTGACTGCAATTTGGCAGTTCGAATCTCACCAGGCTCAAGGTTGACGCAGCCTTTCTTCCTTCCAAAGTCAGTAAAATGAGGACCCAGATTGTTGGGGGCAATAGGCTGATATTGTAAACCACTTAGAGAGGGCTGTAAAGTACTATGAAGATGTCTATAGGTCTAAGATCTATTACTCTTTACTGCAGATATCAAACAGTCCTAATTATGAGAAGATCACTTTCTTTCTTTATAAGACTCTAAAAGGGAGGAAATGAAAAAGTGTAGAACACAAAACCAAATATATGAACGCAAGGAAGATGAGATAAAAGCATGGAAATGAGGATCATTAAAATAAACTAGTTCACAAATGAAAGTACCACCACATAGACAATTGCAGTTAAGAAACTCTGAGTAGAATTTTATGGTCACTTGTTGGTGGCTGCTAAGGGTTGGATCAAACTGGTAGCAATTCCTCTTCTGCTTTCAGAGTCACACAGTGGGGCTTCTGCACTTTAAGCTAATACATGGTTGTTCTCCAGTATGGTGAACTATGTGGTCTTATTGCTGGAGAAACATTCAATTGCTAAAACATATATATAAATACATATATACATATACATGCATACATACATACATACATACATACATACATACATATATAATAAGCAACATAAAATATTGGATCAGAGTTGCTGATAACTATATTTTGTTTACTATAAAGTAAACAAAATATTTCTAACATGAAACAGAATTAAATAAAATAGCAATAACAATCGCAATTAGACTTCACAGTGCTTTACAGCCCTCTCTAAGCTGTTTACAGAGTCACTCTATTGCCCGCAACAATCTGGGTCCTCATTTTACCAACCTCTGAAGGATGGAAGGTTGACTCAACCTTGAGCCTGGTGAGAGTCGAACTGCCAAATTGCAGGCAGCCAGCAGCCAGCAGAAGTAGCCTGCAGTACTGCATTCTAACCACTGTGTCATAATCATATTAATTTACTGTTGCCTTCTTAATTCTATTTTTCTTTTCTGCATTATAACTCACAAGACATTTTATTAATAAATAAAGCAAAAACTGTCTAATTAGCATCCACTATAAAGCCATAAAATGGCAATCTTAATTACTTGCCCAATTTCTATAGTACAATCACTTTTAAAAAGAAAAGGAAGTAAGTAAGTAGGTTTTAAGGTATTAATCTCCTATCAAATATTGGGGTTAGAAAAAAAAATTAAGGCATCAAAAAACCCAAGCTTGTCGAATTGCCTTTTATAGATGCAGAAGTTGAAAAGTATTTTAAACATGATGGGGATTCAAATGAGAGAAAGGGGGGAACAACTTTATTAGGAATCTGTATAACTTGGTGTCACTACAAATTAAAATAATCAGCATTTTTCCTTTTCAAAAAAATTCTTTGTACATCAGATCTGTCATCTCTTTTTAGTACTATTGTAAAAACTCTTTGCTCCTCTCCAATCTGGTTCCTCAAGGGCTCATTCATTAGTGATAGAATTATAGAATGATGGAGTTGAAAGGAGTTGTTTATGCCATTAAATCCAACCCCCCGATCCACTTAGGAATCCAAATTAAAGCAAAAAGACATCAACAACAGATGGTGTCCAACCTCTGCTTGAATGCATCCAGGAAGCGGAGTCTACATTTTTGGATAATTGGTTCCACTATTAAACTCTGTTGCTGTTAGGAAATGTTTCCTAACATTCAATTGGAAACTGCCTCTGGTATTTAAATCAGTTATCCAATGTCCAGTCTACAATGTTCTAGGGTCATAGGATTCAGGCCAAGTTTCAAATTTATTCATTGTTTCCAGAGCAGTTTTGTTTTGTTTGCAAAAAAAGAAAAAAAAAGAAAAAAAAGAAGAAAAAGCTTAAGGAGGAGCAGTAGAGAAATATAACATGGCTGCAAATGGTTCTTCATGTGATTGAATTCTGTTTTAGGTAACTGGGTGGCCACACTTGGAATATTGCATTCAATTGTGGTTGCCACAATGTAAAAAAGATGTTGAGACTCTAGAAAGACTGCAGAGAAGAACAACAAAGATGATTAGGGGACTGGAGGCTAAAACATATGAAGAACGGTTGCAGAAACTTAGTATGTCTAGTTTAATAAAAAGAAGGACTAAGGGAGACATGATAGCAGTATTCCAATATCTCAGGGGCTGCCAAAAAGAAGAGGGAGTCAAGCTATTCTTCAAAGCACCTGAGGGTAGGACAAGAAGCAATGGATGGAAACTAATCAAGAAGAGAAGCAACTTAGAGCTAAGGAGAAATTTCCTGACAGAACAATTAACCAGTGGAACAACTTGCCTCCAGAAGTTGTGAATGCTCCAACACTGGAAGTTTTTAAGAAGATGTTGGATAACCATTTGCCTGAAGTGGTGTAGGGTTCCTGCCTAAGCAGCGGGTTGCACTAGAAGACCTCCAAGGTCCTTTCCAACTCTGTTATTCTATGCCTGAGCATCAGATTATTATCCAGGTCAAGATTCAACCAGTTTCTGTATGACATCTTTTCAAGTATGTGAAGAATGATGTCATATTCTATTCTCAGTCTTCCCCTTTTAAAGCAAACCTTTCCCAGATTTATAATTTTTTTTCATAGGATTTAGTTTCTGGTCTCCTTATCATCATCTTTGCTGTTTTCTGAGCATGTCAGTTTGTCTGGATTCTGCGGACGGTGTGTGGCCTGTAGGGAGAGCAACATTTAAGGTGGAACTTGATTAGCTGTTGCAAGCTGGAACAGGTGATTATCTATCCTACGGAAAAGGAAGTATAGATATGATCATCTCCGTGTTTCAGAAAGACAAGCCATAAACTTCTTTAGTCTGTCCAATTGAGGAATTTTAATAATCTATCAAGGACTTCTCCCTTAAATCTACCTTGAAAGGAAAAATAATCCTTTAGATCAGGGGTCTCCAACCTTGGCAACTTTAAAGCTGGAGGACTTCAACTCGGAGAATTCTGGGAGTTGAAGTCCTCCAGGCTTAAAGTTGCCAAGGTTGGAGACCCTTGTTTTAGATCTCCTTGCAACAAATCCAAAGATAGAGAATTTAATAAACTTCTGGCTAGTCTGGAAACAAGATGCAACTGGGCAATTTCATAATTCCTCAATGAAGCCAAATAATAACTACCAAGAGGAATTTATTGAGAAAATAAATACATAGAGTAAAAAAAAAGGCAACACAATGATCACAATCATAGAAGTGAAAATAAAATAGTTAGTTTAGCTAAACTGATCATGACCTCTCCCTTCCAGTTAATCCAAATGAGCAATCATAGGCTTTAAAAAATGATGAAAGTTATGTATATTTAACATATAACAACAGAGTTGGAAGGGACCTTGGAGGCCTTCTAGTCCAACCCCCTGCCCAGGCAGGAAACCCTACATCATCTCAGTCAGATGGTTATCCAACATTTTCTTAAAAATTTCCAGTGTTGGAGCATTCACAACTTCTGCAGGCAAGTCGTTCCACTTATTAATTGTTCTAACTGTCAGGAAAATTTTTTTAATATGTTTATTCTAGTCCAATCCCAATATCAATGAGTTCAGTAACTTTGTTCGAAAGCGAGTTGAAAAATTCATTAGCATTTTTGGGAGACATAGCATTGTAAATATACTGAACATATTTCTTGTGGCATTCAATCCAGTGGTGAGTTTCTACCGGTTTGCCCTGGTTCAGGCAAACTGGTAGCAGTGGGAGGCTCCGCCCTCCAACTTGAACATCATCACAGATGCTCTGTGCATGCCCAGAAGGTTCTGTGCATGTCCAGAAGTGCCGTGCATGAGCAAAGCAAACATGCGCATGCACGCACTTGCAGTTCCTAACCGGTAGCGAAGGTAAGTGAAACCCACTACTGAGTCAATCTGAAACAGGAAGAAGAGCATGAACCAAGATTATGGTCAGATAAAGAAATCTGTAACACAAGTAAGTGTCACAAAACCCTCTATAATTCTCATGAAGATAAAGGGAGGGGAATTGGAAGTATATGCAGACTTACAAGATTCTTTTTTTTTTTTAATTCAAAAAGTTTTACAGAAAATTTTTTTTCCCCCTTTCCCCCCAACCCCCCTCCCTTCACTAATACCCTCCCCCCTCCCCCCTGGCTTCCCGGAACAAGCACAAGGTATAGTTAAAAATAAAACAAACATATGCTAAGAAAATTTTCTCCCAAAACTATTATACCAATTTTCCCTCTCTAGCTCTGACTTCCTCCTAACATAACCAAAATCCTTCAAAAAAAATAAAAAATAAAAATAAAAATTAAGGATAACAATAGTAAGATATATAATCAATAGAACAAATTAATCCTAAAGTATTTAAAACCAACTAAAGCATAAAAATCCAATCCAATTCAAAAAATATGTCCCTTATAACTTCTATAACCATATAATTTCCCCCCCCATGTCTTTCTTACTTAAGATCTTTTGAAAATATTCTATTTAAAATTTAGTGCAACACCTTATAAAATTTCAATATAGAAAATTACAATATCTATTCAACTTTAGTCCTTCCTCATCAAAATCCAGTATAGATCCAAACCAGATTCCTCACAAATTGTCTTTCCGGGACACTAATATTTTTGTCTATTAATATTTTAAAAAAACCTTGTTTCAAGAATAATACTTTTGTCTCTTGCCATTCTTTGGTGCATTAATCTCTGTCTTTCCTTCATACTCCTTTTAAAAGTCAATCACAATATTTCCTAGTAATTCCTTATGTCCAAAAATCCAAAAATTATTGCCGTATATTCCATCAGTCCAAAAAGAGAAATCTTGGGAAACATTAAGCTTGTGAGTCTTTTCCATTTGAGGGACAATCTCCTGTAGCACAAATTCAGGCAGTTCATCCAAACTATTTAAAGAAAACTTCTTTACAACACCTTGTTTCTTCACGATCAAATCTTCATATTTATCCACTTTTATTTGTATCTCCTCCATTCCATTTTCCGAATAATTGCACTGATTAATTTGCTCCAAGCTCTCATCCAAAACGTCCCCATTTTTTATCAATTCGTATTTTTGAATGATAAATACATACTTTCTGTGTAGTCCTGTATAAAGTCACAAATCCATTCTTCTGAAAGAACCTCCATGACAAAGTTCCTGCTGAGAATCCCCTTGTAAAATACTTAAACAACGTAATATAATCCAACAGTCCACAGTCAAACACAATAAGATAAAATCTCCATTCAGTTTCGATTCAACAGCAAAGCTCCCTTTGATGTATCGCTCTGCTTTCAGTTTCTCTAAAACGAAACTAAAGGGGGGGCAGAAATTTCTCTTTTTTAAAAAAAAAAAAAAAAGGGTAGAAGTCAGAAAATCAAAAATAATTGCAAACCAATAATTGTTCACTCACACTTGTTCCGCCTGCTTTAGTAACCACAAAAAGAAATCAATTGCTAGCAGAAGTGGACACCTTCCTCTTTTCCTGCTTTTTCAGGAGCGCAGTGAATACTGGAGGTTGGGGGAGGGGTAAGGGGATTCGACCTTTGCAGGACTTTGCATTACAAAAACAAAGCCCCTAGGGGAATCTACCACATTCCCCCCCCTTGCTCTTTCTCTCTCTTTCAACCAGAGAGGGAAATCAATGCGGGATCAGTTGTTATGTCCGGCTTTTACCATATTCAATGCGGAGTGCCATAAATTAGCACCCAGCGAGAAAGGTGGCGCCACCCAGAAGCCACTTACAAGATTCTTTATGATCAAGGTAATACTGGACCAGTCTGGTCTACTTAGAAGTATTTTTTTACTCCCAATTTGATAGCCCTATATTCATCAATGCAAGTAGCAAATTATGGTTTGGCTCCCAAACCTAAATTCTTCTCAATATTAACTTTCATCACTGCAGGATCACTGCAGTCCAGAAGCATCTGACCATATTGAGGCAAAAATAGCAAAAATGAATTGTGACTTTACGATGCATACACAAGCCTTTTGTAATTGCAACCCAGTGTTGGATGTAGATATATAAGTCTTATGATCTCCATAATTATGTTGCTGTAATGCACATTTTGTCATTTACTTCCCATTGCCTGTGTCCCAACTGGACATCCCATAGCTAGAACCATATTTAACCACTGCATGGGCTGTTAGTATAAAAATGTAGTAGAAACATAGTAGGGCCTGGGAATATACGTTGGATTAATGCTAGAAGCAGAGACACTGAGGAGTTCACAGGGAAGGCATTTCTCAGGCTAATAACTTAGTTTCTATTTTTAATTGACAATTTGTGTAGCACCAATGACTAATGAATGTTCAGTATGTTCAGTATAAAAGCTTTACAAACCTGCCCCTGGCATGGATACCGCATGAATATTGCATACATACCTGGTGTCCATCCAAGGAAGCATTACATGTTTAGAGTATTACCTGTATTTATTTTTAATAAGACTTGTAATGACCACATTAGTTTCCAATCCCTCTTTCTTAGAAATGTCTTATTGCTATTGACCCCTGAAGGGCACTTCAGTTTGCATCTACATGTGGGGAAATAGCCAGCCCTCCCCCTTCTATTGCCATTGTAGCATACTGCTTTGACCCTAAAACTTTACTCAAGATATTTCTGCGGTCACTGCACTAGAAACAGCGACAAGAATTTGATGGATCATTGTATAGTCTCTACATCATTATATAATTCTATACAAGCTTGATAGGTTGCCCTAAATATCACTGGAACAGGGACTTTTTCCTCAGTGGAACAGTGTGGCTGACAATCTGGGACACTTTTGGAAACAGCTGCATGATCTCAGAAAAACAAAAGATACATCTGTTCACCCTCTCCAAAAAGAGGTGCTCTGAATGCAGCTCCGTATGTTCTAAAGCACTTCTTCTGAAGAATTTGCCCAGCCCTGTGAGACAGGGCTATTGTGATGGATCTATGCACATTATAATTGTATAAGACACGTGCAGCTTAGACATCACATAGGTATGTCAGAACAATCATAAATCTTTGGGTGTTTGCCCCTTTCTGCATACCTCATACTGCAATGACAAGGACATTGCCCAGGGTGTGTAAAATACAATATGTGGAGGTCAAGCTTCCCTCAGCTTGGTGGCTTCACAGTTACAGATAGCAGCAGCTCTTATTTCACTTTTACGGTGTACGGGGTCCATATCCATGTTAATATCCAAAAAATCTGTTTCTTTTCTCACCAGGCTGCATAAGTGCCATCTGTCAGTGCTAATCTTGATTTTGGAGCATTAAGTACAGAAGATATTAAAAATGAAAGAGAGAAGTGTGGTATTTTGTTTTCTAATGTTTTCTGTCTATCAGCTTATGTACTTTAACATCTATTTTTGTGAGAGGAATGACAAAAAGCATCTAAAAAGCAATTTGTGAAGGAGAATCATGACAAAGATAGATTCGGTTTTCTAGCGCCTTCTCTTTGTATTTTCTGTTAGATGCTTTAAACAAACCATCTAGCTTGCTTTAAAAATAATACAGAGGAGAAAAAAAACATGTTAAGCATTTTAATATTTAATATTCACAGCCAGATTTAAAATACAGTACCTTGCTTTCTCAGCTCATTCCTATACTCATTGCTATGTATTTAAAATTTCTTAGTTTTGTTTCAAATTTGATTAATGGAATTTTTTTTATATATTCAGAATTTATCTCTGTATGAGCCCCTTTCTAGTTTTATCTTAAGACAGTCCTCAGTTTATGACCATTTGTTCAGTGAACATTTGTAGCTACAGTGTTGCTGAACAGGGAATTTATGACATGTGCCTGAAATTATGACCATTGCAGCATCCCAGGATGATATGATCAAAATTCAGTTGCCTGTACTTATGATCACACACAGATGTCTCTCTTGCCAACCTTTCCCCATCTATGTCCTTTTGGCTACCTGCCACCTTGAGTTCTACCATCCTAACTGACCTTTGCCATCTTGCTCCTGCTGTTGTCAAGGCATGTTTGACCACGCCCTTTGCCTCAGGAAACCCCTTTGTACCACACTACTGACCGGTGCTGGGAAAGGGTTTGCTGGCATGCCACAGATCTGGGGCTACTTCCTGCTTGCTCAATTCTTGCGGAATCTCAAGCTGGAGTGGGGGTGGGGGTGGGGGCTGGATTTCCTGGACTACTATGAATCTGGGGCTTTTGATTAATTGCTTCTGCTTCTTGCAATACCCCATTTATTGTGCCAATATATCAGAGTGTAATAATTAATAATTAATGTAGAATCACTTATACAGAATCTTTGTTATCAGATGCTTAAAGATGGGGAAAAAATACTCAGAGGATTCAGGTCTTTCCAAATGCTAAATTATATTACACAATTTGACTTCAACTGCAATTTTTTTTTTAACCTAAGCCATCACTAAAGTTTGCTTTTATTAATAGAAACTCTGGTTATGATTTTGTTGTAGTTCTTTCTTTCTTTCTTTCTTTCTTTCTTTCTTTCTTTCTTTCTTTCTTTCTTTCTTTAATTAGTTAATTAGTTAGTTATTAAGCCTAATTATGCAGCCTCCCTCTTCTAGGTGACTTACCATCAATAAAAGCAACAAGAGAAAGTATTAAAGCATTAAAATAATCAGTATTAACACAAAATTGATTTAAAAGTTAACAAAGATGGCAAGGAATTAAGAGATGATACTTCTGCTCTCTGCCTAACCAGGGATCATTCCTTTTTTAATTATTAGAAAAACAACCACTAGAGAAATGTTTAAATATATGATTTCAAAAATAGATCTGTTATTGCCTTTCCCATCTTTCAGAACTTCAGTGTCTAGCAGAAACCAATTAACCCTAAATTTAATCTCCATTTTGAGAGCTTTTTGGAACTAAATTGAGACCTTGTAGCTACATTTACTCCCACGTATTTACACTTTCTATCCTTCCCCATCCACTGGTCCATGTATCATGCAGTCCGATGAATAATACTGCAGAATTTCAAACCTTATGCACTGTTTTGTGACGGGTTGATGCTTCCCAAGGGATCTTCCCAAAGAATAAACAAACAGCATGCAGTACTGAGATTTTCTAGCCTGTCAATTCCAGCAGAGTCCAATCTTGGAGATGCTCACTCCCTAATAAACATGAGCACATGTAACATTTGACTGTGCACACCTATTTATACAATTTCTTAGCAGCCACATTCTAGGACAGAGCAAGGTCAGGGTAAAGCACCATGCTGAGTGGGTGTACCCCCAGGTTACATATCCCTGGCAAACACAATGTGAGTCATAGGGTGGGTGGCCGAAGTATGTGAGAATTGCTATGGTGCTGTCCTTGTTTCTGGCTCTAACAACTTGCTGCAGTATCATCTTTCATAATACTGAGGATGAGAAAAGCAAAATGATATGCATGCAAAGGGTATTTCAGATTATTTTTCCTACAGTTGACAGTGCTGGGTTTATTCGGCATATGTGCCTGGAATATGCAGACTGCTCATTTTGCAGATAGCCTGTCAGCAACTGCTACGGGCTAAGCATTTAAGCAGTTGCAATGTGGCTAATAGCTTCTGTGCCCAATGCTTAATGTGTTTTAGACACAATGAACACATTACATCTGCAGTTTCTAAAGAGTTTATTGGAAACTAGAGAATCCTGAATCTGGCCATATTCAGGCATCCCGCTAGCTTTAGATTTGCCACTTGCCTTCCCTTTATTTAACAACTATATTTGCCTCCTGAAAACTCCAACAGAATCTTTGTACTTTGGTTATCTGCTTTTTAAAAAAATGGGCCTGAACCAATACTTTAGAGCCTAAAATAACAGGAACGAGAGTGAAATTCAAGCCCCAGAAAACAAACGTTTCCAATGAGCTGCATTTGACATTTGAAGGCTTTTCATGTAAGAAATAACTCCAAATTGCACATACCGATGCAATCCAGAGGGAAGTGTTGGTTTTATTTCATGTATTGGGAATGGTTTGGGTCTGAAATTATCTGACTAGCTTTGGTGAAAAGTCTAATTATTTTATTTACTGTAAAATTGGCTGGAAGGAAATATGACAAAGAGTGTTGTCCCACTCCTGTTGGCCGTTATGGCAAGTTTGCATATTTTCTGTTGCGGTCATTTAGTAATAAAAGATTGCATGATATTCCAACTGCAGTATAATGAACTATCTATTCCTCTCTCATTGATAGAAATTGATAAAGAATACTGGTGGTGCTGTATTTACTTAAGAACATCAAAATGTACATTTAAATCAGCCTCAAGGACAGCAGAATGCTACAAAAGTTGTGGGAGGGGGGGAAGCTAGTTCTTCAAAAGTCATACAAAAGTTTCTAATTAAATGGCATCCAGTTGCATATTTTTCATCTTCCAACATTGCTTTCACACCAAAGCACTTCAAAAGGTTGCCAGGAATCTGTATCTGCATCATCATCATCATTGTGAACTAAAAGAAGGAGGAATGCTAATTAACTTCATCTGCTTGCTGCCTTTCCTTTCAAAACTTGTCCTCCCAGCTGTTTCCCCCTCCCCATAGGAATAGAGTTAAACATATTTTCAACCTTGTTCTTCCATACAAACATCAAGACTAATTTTGTTTCTAGAGGTTTGATGTCCTATTTTGTTTGATTCTTAGGGAATCCTTGAAGAATATGTCAACAATAGCTGTAGAAAAAGATTTCTCAGGCACAACAAGTAAAACCTAAGGAGTAGTGCGATGGCCTAGAAGTGGAACTCCCGCCTCACAATCAGGAGGCTGTGAGTTCAATCCTAGGTAGAGGCAGATATTTCTCTCTCTCGGCACAATGAGAATATATCTGCTGAACAAAATTCAGTGACAGGAAGGGCATCCACAAAATTTGGTGACAGGAAGGGCATCCAGCCGGTAAACACTCTGTTAGCTCCATTCACTTGCCCAGACTCCATCTCACAAGGGATTATGGGGTCATTAAAAAAAAGATGATGATGAAGAAAAAGTAAAACCTAAACCAAGAAAAACATTTGGCTTTTGAAAGACATATTGGAAAATTCTGCTGTGTAATTTCCAGTTTAGTTTGTATCCTGTACACTCCTATTCAATTCCTTGATCTACATTGGAGCAAGTACACATACCAGTCTGTTCATCTAGAACAGGGGTCTCCAACTTTGTCAACTTTAAGACTTGTGGATTTCAACTCCCAGAATCCCTCAGCCAGCTTTGAGTTGAAGTCCACAAGTCTTAAAGTTGACAAGGTTGGAGACCCCTGATCTAGAATACACACACATCTATCTATCTATCTATCTATCTATCTATCTATCTATCTATCTATCTATCTATCTATCTATCTATCTATCTATCTATCTATCTATCTATCTATATCGGGGTGGTATTCACTTACTTTCCCTACTGGTTTGCAAATGTGAGCACATGTGCCCCATCTACACATGCACCCAGCCTTCCATGCATGTGTTTTGATGGCCCGCGCGCCTTCCGCAAATGTGCCTGGCCTCAAAAACATGCCTAAATAGGATGGCATTGCCAACCCCACCTGCAATTTCTGCTACTGGTTTGGGTGAACTGTTCCAAACTGGCTGAATATTACCTCTGATATATATATTAAACATCATAGGACTTGACAACAGTTAATTGGCAAAATAAGATAAAAGTCAGGCAAAAACAGGGAATGGGCAAGACATGAACAACAGGCAAGAATTTACATTTTCTTTAGTAGAAAGCACAGAACTTTCCAGAGACACTGGAAACAGTACTGTGAATAATTAGCATGGGAATCCCAAAATGAGTGGCCTTTAGTTACTCCAGTTTCAACCCTTTTATATAGAGAGCCATAACAGGATAGAAATAGAAAGAAGGACACTGGGCTATCCTTCCTCTGTTCTGTCTCATGAAGTAAAACAATACGATGAAAAGGAATGATGCATCCAATAATAATGAATGAGTGAAAGACATAGAAACCCACAACAGCAACTTTGTTAATGCTAGACAAACTACTGATAAATTCTAGCAGGAGCCCTGAGCCATCACAAACCGGTGTTATTCTGTTGGTTTCTTTGATAACTGTCTCTAAGAACTGAGGCAAATTATCTCTCCCATCATCATCCTTTCTGCATGCTGTGAAGATGGAGAGAGAACATTACAATGACGAGAGATCAGAGAAGGGAGCAAAATCCTATTAATGATGGCCTGGAAGTTTCAAGAATCACTGGCTCCTTTTTAATGTCTAATTTTGGATTTTGGGGAATGAGGACAAAGAATTGCTGCTCTTGCTCTGAGAAGCTTCACAATTCCATTGATGAGGTAACACTTTCATAAAGCCAATTAGACAGAAAGCAACACTTTATGCTTTTACTCGGCAGCCTTTTGGGAAGCAGAAAAAGGACCCATGTGCTGTCAGGACTCTTGGGGAGAAAAAAGTAATAGGTAAGGAAAAAAGCTTAAGTTTCATCCAGACTTCTTTAATATTATTGAAGCCATTTGAAGGGGAAATTCAGTTTAACCTTTTATGTAATGGAGCCAGCTCAATAACGCAGCTTAAGATAAGTGGACATATTCATTCTTGTGGAAATAGCCCTTCAAATAGTTTTTGCAGATGAAATTACCTTTAACTAGGGTCAGTGGATATATTTTTAAATTTAAATTTATTATTATTCTTTTTTAATTTGTGGACATGAGCAAGAAACACTTTTGTATTTATGTTAGAGAAAAGGAATCCAAATGTAGATGAAATCTGAAAGAGGACTGCATAGTCTAACCCATTTTCTCACAACTATTAGCAATAGCAATAACACTTAGACTTATATACCACTTCACAGGGCTTTACAGGCTCCTCTAAGCAGTTAACAGAGTCAGCATATTGCTACCAACAATCTGGGTCCTTATTTTTCTGACCTCAGAAGGATGGAAGGCTGAGTCAACCTTGAGCCGGTGAAAATCAAACTCCTGGCAGTCAGCAGAATTAGCCTGCAATACTGCATCCTAACCACTGCGCCATCAGGGCTTATTTTACATGGCATTTGGTGGGGAAATTTTAGGACTGGAATCAGGGAATAACAAGTCTGTCTCAGAAAAGGGTAGCAGTTGCAATCAGACCACTCTTGGTTGCTTCAATGAGAACAGTTCTTGTGATTATGTCATCTTCAACACTCCATCATAATGGCTTGAATGGAGGATGAATAGAAACAAATGTCACACTTTGTTCACACTGTCAGCAAATTGTGACCCACGCCTAGGGCTTCTGTAACTTCTCTACATATCAATCAATTTAAACAGATCGATTATTATTTTTCAATATCTCAGATTACATGACCATTTCATTTATTTCCCTTTTTCATCTATGCTTTCTCCCAACGTACTTCACACAATAATTTTTTCAGTTTCTTTAATCAATCCTTCCACAATTTATAATATTAATTAGTTTTTTTCTGACTGACTGTCTCCTGTTGGGATCTAACACTCATGTTTCAGGTCAATATTTCATTGCCTCATTTGGCTTATGATGCAAGGCTTGTTAGTTTATTTTAGACTGATTTCCTTTCTTTCTTGTTTATAAAGGCTATAAAACAGTACTGTTTCCACACTTCACAAAGTTTCGTGTGAAAGATGGCATACAGTCAACATGAAAAATCAACAGCCAAGAAGCCAAATCATTCTAGACAAATAATAATTATGGGCACTAACTAGCATTTTGATCCCCATGCCTGCAAAGTCATCCACATCCCATGGGCCTCCCAAAAACCTTCCAACCCAATCTCAATAGGAATGATGTTCTAAAGGGCAGGCCCACCAGCAGAAAAAACCCATTTCCTGGATCCTGCAAGGTAAGATTCTTTGGCTGATGGGGCCACAACATCCCTCTCCTGTATCTATGGAATGGATAAGAAACAAATGACGGAAATGGTTCCATATTTTCCGGAAGTCCAATAAACTTGCAATAGATTTTTTTTTGTTGCTTCCAATTTCAAATCAATTACTAACAGCTCAGTATTGTTAAGAAATTGCCACTGTTAATGCAATGATATTGGATAATTCACTTTTTTAATCCATAGATCATAGATTCCAGCAATAGCAATTTTAAAACATTCCTTAACTTTTAATAATAATAACAACAACAACAACAACAACAACAACAACAACAACAACAACAACAGCAACAGCAACAACAACAACAACAACAAGTTGGAATGGACCTTGGAGGCCTTCTAGTTCAACCCCCTGCCCAGGCAAGAAACCCTACACCATGTCAGGAAATTTCTCCTTTGTTCTAAGTTGCTTCTTTTTTGATATGCATATGTTGAAGATTTAATTACAGTTGTGGGTTCTATCAAATAAAATATCTTTGAATTATCCAAAAGGTATAGGGATCATATCAAGCCATTAAAATTTGTTTAAGTATCAATTTGATGTAATGTTTAAGGCATCAGAGTAGAAACTAGGAGATTGTGAGTTCTAGTCTCACTTTAGGCCTAAAGCCAGATGGATGATTTTGGGCCAGTCACTCTTTCTCAGCCCTAGGAAAGAGGCAATGGTAAACCACAGGTTGACATGTTCAGGCACTCTCCAAGAATTGGGCATGATTGAAAAAAAGAAAAGAAAATTAAAAATATTGCCACTGTTGTGGATTAAAGTATTCTATTCAATGCTGAGAAAAATCCTTAATATCATTACATATCAAATTATTTAAATTGAATATCTCAGTTTCCACCCATATTTTCCAATAAAAGATTTTAGTACTTATTTTTTTTTAAAAAAATCTTCAAAAGAGATAATTATGGGTATCAATATCAAAAGCCAAACTATACCCCAGCAGAGTCCAAAGATTTCATGCAATCCATGGTCCTGGAAACAGAATATTTTTAAAATATTATGTAATACATTGATCCAAGAACTTGCTATTACCTTAATGAAGATAAATAATAACTTTCCAAAGAGGTCTGTATAAGATAATACTTGGCTAAATTTTCTTTACATATAATTATATATCTAGGAAGAAATGCAGGTAGCCCTTAACTTGCAACAGTTCGCTTAGTGGCCATTTGAAGTTACAATGGCATCGAAAATGATCATTTTTCACATTTATGACCATAGCAGCATCCCATGGTCATGTGATTTACATTCAGATACTTAACTACTGACTTACATTTATGACGGTTGCAGTGATGGGGTCATGTGAACACCTTTTGCAACCTTCTAACAAGCAAAGTCAATGGGGAAACCAGATTCACTTAACAACCATGTTATTAATTTAGCAATAGCAGTGATTCACTTAACACAGGGATGTCAAACTCTATTTCATTGAGGGCCACATCAGGGTTGTGTTTGACCAAGGCTCAAGGCTCCATTTTGGGCCATGACTGCCTCCTGCAACAGCGAAAAGCATGGGAGGGTTAGGATTAGGAAGCCCCTGTTATTTGTAGAGTGGACCCATGGGCCAGATCTAAGCATCCCACAGGCTGGATCCAGCCCCTGGGCCTTGAGTTTGGCACCTCTGACTTAACAGATGTCTCAAGAAAAATCATAAAATGAGGCAAAACTCACTTCACAAATTTCTCATTTAGCAACATAAATTTTGGGCTCAATTATTGAGGATTGCATGTATTTTCCTAATCAAAGATTATATTTTAAACAGATAATACTTAGTAAAAGATGTCTGCATAAAATGAAGACAACTTGTCAAATAAATATGTTTCACTTTTTTTTTTTAGGTGATTCACTTAACCTCAACGGGGCTTCCAGTTGAACTTCCGGTGCCTTCAGAAGCGAGATCTGTGATCTCCGCAGGTCTGTTCTGAGCTCTCCCTGATGGGGGCTTCATTTGAAGCCATAGCTACCCTGGAGGAGTGGTGAAGCAAAAGGGGACCACCTTGTAGGTTGAGGGGGGCTGTATCTTCCCTCCCTGACTCTGAAAAGCCCCTCATTAGAAGACTAGGAGCAGCAGCAGTTAAAATGGCTGCCATGAAGCTGGGAAACATCCAGAAATAATAAGTTTGTGCAGGAGGAGAGAAACAGTAAATGGTGTGTCATCTGGGTAAGAAAAGATTTACAGCTGAAACTAGGCCCCCCCCAAAATCCAAGAGGAATAACTTTTAAAACAATATGTTACAGCGATGTGTAACTATTGTGAAAAAGCATATTGGAAATTTAAAGTAGTAAATATTTGTTTAAAAAGAAAAATAAGTTGGAATTAGAATCCCCAAAATAAAATGTGTAATATTAAGAAGGCATATTATGATGCTGGAATTATATGCATACCTTTTCTTCAGATAATTTCTCATAAGTAACGAAGTTATAAGTTAAACTAAGCAAGAGAAATAAATTGGACTTGTCAAAATAAAAGCAGAGCGACAGCAGAGTTAAAATTAGAGCGGCAGCAGAGTCAATATAAAAGCTGAGAGGCAGCAGAGTGAAATAAAGAGTGCCATCTGCTGAAGACAGTGAATTTTAATATTTAAACAAAGGGAAATAACTGTTGAACTATACATAATTACCTTCTAACCACTGAAGACTGGAATATTAAAAAAGAATGTGTGTCAGGGAACCCCTAAATACTATTGGATATACAAAAATGACTTGAGGAGTGGAGGATCTCTGAAGTAACTAACTGATTTGATTGAACATTGATGAGACATTTAAATTTGACTTGGAGGTTTGGTTTCTGAACTGATGATTGTGAAGACTCAAACAGAATGGAGTGAATGACTCATTAAGGACATTAAGGATCTTATCCTGGAACATGGTGGAACAAGGACATGGTGGAAATATTTGATCGTATAGATAGAAGACAGAAAAATTGTATAGGAGCAAAGACCAGGACAAGAAGGAAAGAATAGAATCATCAGCTGGAACAGGAGGGGAATTAGAATTGAGAAACCAGCAAAAAGATGGTAACAAGGAGACACTATTAAAGTTAATAATAATTGAGGAATTAAAACAGGGGAAAAACATTTTAAAAGATTTTAAAAAGAAATGGGAGAAACAGGAAGTGGTTTGAAGGGAAACAATAGGATTTAGAGCAGAAAGCTTTCAAATTAAATAGTGGGAAAAGACAGGGCAAGGAATAAAAATTAAATTATGGATTCAGAATATAAACTTCGAAGTAGATGGAATAAAAGACTTAAGAGGAAAACAGGGAAGACAAGTCAAAAGAAAAGGTAGAACTAAAGAATGGGATGTGGATAAAAGATAATGGTTAAGGGAGAAAAGAGTTATAGATATGTCATGATTATATGTTAATAATTGTATTAATATTAAAATGATATAGGCTGGATAATTAGTTGGTATTTAATATAAATAAATATTAGGATAAACATTACCACAAATAGATATGAAACTGGAAATTATGAATGTCAATTCATTATTAATTGGAAATGAGAGGTTGAATGAAGGCATTATTAAAATAGGAATAGGAATAGATTTTTTATTGGCCAAGTGTGATTGGACACACAAGGAATTTATCTTGGTGCATATGCTCTCAGTGTACATAAAAGAAAAGATATGTTCATCAAGAATTCTAAGGTACAACACTTATTGATAGTCATAGGGTAGAAATAAGCGATCAGGAAACAATATCAATATAAATCGTAAGGATACAAGTAACAAAGTTACAGTCATACAGTCAAAAGTGGAAGGAGATGGGTGATGGGAATGATGAGAAGATTAATAATAGTGCAGATTTAGTAATAGTTTGACAGTGTTGAGGGAATTATTTGTTTAGCAGAGTGACAGTGTTCAGGAAGAAATTGTTCTTGTGTCTAGTTGTTTTGGTGTGCAATGCTCTGCAGGCTGTTTTGAGGATAGGAATTGAAACCATTTATGTCCAGGATGCTAGGGGTCTGTAAATATTTTCGGCCTCTTCTTGATTCTGCAGTATACAGGTCCTCAATGGAAGGCAGGTTGGTAGCCATTGTTTTTTCTGCTGTTCTAATTATCCTCTGAAGTCTGTGTCTGTCTTGTTGGGTTGCAGAACCGAACCAGACAGTTATAGAGGTGCAAATGACAGACTCAGTAATTCCTCGGTAGAACAGCAGCTCCTTGGGCAGTTTGAACTTTCTGAGTTGGCGCAGAAAGAACATTCTTTGTTGTGCTTTTGTGATGATGTTTTTGATGTTAGCTGTCCATTTTAGATCTTGCGATATGGTAGAACCTAGAAATTTGAAGGTCTCTACTGTTGATACTGTGTTGTATAGTATTGTAAGAGGTGGAAGTATGGAAGGGTTTCTCCTAAAGTCTACCACCATTTCTATGGTTTTGAATGTGTTCAGCTCCAGATTGTTCCGGTCACACCACGAGGCTAGTTGTTCAACCCCCCATCTGTATGCGGATACATCATTGTCTTGAATGAGACCAATCGCTGTTGTGTCATCTGAGAACTTCAGTAGTTTAACAGATGGATCATTGGAGATGCAGTCATTGGTATACAGAGAGAAGAGAAGTGGGGACAGCACACAGCCTTGGGTGGCCCCTGTGCTAAAGAAAGTGTATAAAATATGACTATTGTGTAGGTAATGTGAAAGTAGATATATTTATGTGTATTAACAAACTTTAAAATATACAGTGAGGAAGAGTTAAATAATGGGCATATGAATAACAAAACAGAGTGTCATGTCCATGAATATAATAATGTGGAGGGGGGAAACATATTAGTGGAAGTTTAGAATGGAAGGGTAAAAGCAATGTATCATGAAGTCAAATAACTTAGAAAAAGAAACATGAAAAATAGACACAAAGAATGAAAATGGTGGTAAGCTTGACATATTAGGATGTAAGAAGAAACTGGTATTCGAACATTATGCTGTTTGATCAATGAAGTGATGTTAGTATTAAAAGAATAATATTGTAGTTGCATATGCTTCTGGGAGCAATGTGTGATCGCACCAAACAACAGCAATGCAGCTCACTAGCTCAAATTCCCCTGCAACACACACTAAAATGAGCACAACCAAGCCCCCACCCAAACAGGACACACCCCCATCCAATCAGAGCACAAAAAAACCCCATCCAATCAGACCACAGCCAAGCTCCCACCCAACCAGTTCAAACCCCCACTAGCAGTTAAAAGGAAAAAACAGCTGCAATCACACATTGCTCCCAGAAGCACGAAGCTGCAGCCTGAAAATGACAAATGAGACTTCGTCGAAACGTCGCCAAGACACTTCCAATTTTACGCGGGAGAAAACCCGAATAACCAAAGACCTATATATATGTGTGTGTGTGTGTGTGTGTGTGTGTGTGTATGATTAGAATAATGATGTGTGTAAAATTATTAATATGAACATTAATCAATATTATGATGAAGATATAATAACTATTATTATTATCAATAGCACATGTTTAAGTGATTAACTTTAAGAAGTTCTACAGTTAAGTTATAGTTGAAAGAGAAATTAATTGGAAAATACACCATATCCTGTAGGTATTGGGAATATTATATAAACAACAAAAAGAGAGAGGGAAATGGAGTGGAGTGGAAGGGAGTAGGAGAGATGGGGAGAAAGAGTAAGGGTAGAGAGGGGAAAGAAGAGAGGGAAGTGGAGGGGAAGAGAAGAGTAGAAAGGGAAGGAGAGGGAAGTGGAGAAGAAGAGAGAGGAAATAGAGAGGGGAGAGGAGGAGAGAGGGAAAAGAGGAGAAGTAAGGAGAGAAGTAGAGAGAAAGATTGGGAGAAGGGAAGAGAGGGAGGACAAAGAAGAGGAAAGGAGATGGATTGTTGTTGTAAAATTGGTAAATATGGTGTACAGGAGAAAAGAAAACAGACGGAAAACAATATTTTTTCTACTTTAGGGTTATACTGTTGAAATTATAAAGAAAGATAATATGGAGGATGTTAAAGCCAGTTTAGATGTTATTGCATACTTGTTAATATTTATATGAAAATAAAAATTTTGTGTAAAAGATGGGGTAAATAAATGGAATAAGGAAAATGGAATGTAATAATTATGAATATGTTTTTCTGTATTGAAGTGTATGATACTCAAACACTATACCATCCACATAATGATATGTATAAATTTAAAAAAAATAAAATAAAAACTTGATGGGAAAAAAATGAAGAAAACTTGTCAAATAAACATGTTTCATTTTTTGGTTTTAGATGATTCACTTAACCTCTTTTCAAAGTACTTTATTTTCTGAATAGTTTTTCCTTTTCTCCATTTACATGTAAGTTAATTATTTCTGGTTTGACTGCAGTGAGCATGAATATAGTGAATTAATTGCTCTCATGGGGTGTTTTAGAAGGTAAGATTAGCAATGCTGGATTAAGCCTAGCTTTATTTACTTTACATTTATATTTTTACTATGGTCAGCCAGATCCCTCTAGCGTGTTCACAGTTTTAAATTCCACAAGTTAATTGCATCTTTCCTGAAGAACTTATTTCTCCATTGTAAATCTTCTTCCAATCAGATAGGAGAAAGGGAGGAGGGGACTCCCTGTCTATTTTGTTCATGTCATACTTTATTTTTATATTTCCATCATTATTACTCCTTAATCATTTATTCAGGTATTCCAATGGAACGACTACTGCAAGGGCTCCCAGGGGTAGTTCCTACTTGATGATGTCCTAATTTCAGGGAAAACATGGAGGAATTGGGGGCGGTTAAGAAAGGTCTTGAGCATTTTCCGGACAGCGGATTAAAGTCAAGACAAATAAATGTCAGATAGGGGTCGAATCGGTCGATTTCTTGGGCTACGGATAGACAAGAAAGGAATTCACCCTACTGAGAGCAAGGTTAAGGCAATTAGGAAGGCTCCAGCGCCCAAAAACAAAGCAGAGCTGCAGGCATTCCTGGGATTGGTTAATTTTACGCGGTCTTTTAAAGAACAAAGCAACCGTTGGAACCGCTGCATAGGCTCTTAGGAAAAATACTGTTTGGTCTTGGGAAAGTCAGAAAATAGGGCTTTTGAAGCAGTAAAGAACCTGCTCTCAAGTGATAGCCTGCTCATCCAATATCATTCACTACCCCTAGTGCTGGTTTGCGATGCCTCCCTTATGGGGTGGGGCTGTACTCAGCCATAGACTTCCAAAGCACAGAAGCCCCTATAGCGTTCTACTCTAGCGATGTCCTCCCCAGAGGAACTACAGCCAATTAGACAAAGAAGCATTAGCCATTGTATCAGGGGTCAAAAATTCCATGAGTATGTCTTTGGGCGGAATTTTGAAATCGTGACTGACCACAGACCGTTACTGGGATTACTGGCTGGCCAACGCCTGTGGCACTTCGCCACGTTTGACTCGATGGACTATATTTTTTAGCCGCTTACTCATACAAGCTGCAGCATCGACCAGGAAAGAAGTGGGGCATGCAGGCGCATTGAGCCGATGCCCACTGCCAGGGGCGACCGAAGACCCCAGGGACACCCATCCTCCTTATTGACTCGTTGGACTCTGGCCCAGTCACATCAAAGTGGCTCGGGCATCATACCGGGACATTGTGTTAAGGACTGTACTCGGTTGGGTACAGAGGGTGGCCCGCTGCGCGGCGAGCAGTTCAAAGAATTTGTTAAAAAGCGTGATGAGCTCTCGGCTCAAGGGGTGCCTGTTATGGGGTGATCGTGTAATAATTCCTGTTAAGTTAAGGGCAAGGTATTGGACCTCCTCCACGAGGTCACCCAGGCATCGTAAGGATGAAGGGTTAGCTAGAAGCTATGTATGGTGGCCACTCATGGGCGCAGAGATTGCTGAGAGGGTAGGGAAATGCCAAGCTTGCCAAGAGTCAGACCGCTACCCCAAGCCCCAGTCAGAGAATGGGAAAAGCCCCAAGGGCCTTGGTCAAGAATCCACATTGACTTTGCTGGCCCTTTCACGCCAAAACGTTCCTAGTGGTGGTGGGCGCATTTTCCAAATGGTTGAGATCATACTTATGAAAGTCCACCACAGCCGGTAAGTAATCGCAACCACCTATTCGCAACTCACGGGTTGCGGACACTCTGGTGTCCGACAATGAGCCCAATTCACGGCAGCCCAGTTTGAAGAGTACCTGGCAGAGGAAGGCATCCGACATGCCCTCTCTGCACCTTTCCACCCTGCGTCGAATGGCCTTGCAGGCGTTCCGTCCGGGCGCTAAGGAGGCGTGTCCAGGCTCAAGCCAGGTGACTGGCAAACAAAAATAGACTTTCCTGGCCGTCCAGAACCCCAAGCACAGCCACTGGGAAAAGCCCAGAATTGCTAATGGGACGAAACTCCGGTGCCCACTTGACCGTTTGAACCCCATTACACCCGAGGGTTACAAGGGAACTAGAAAAACAAGGGAAATGAGCATAGGCGACGGTGTGGGCCGAAACTATGGGGACGGCCCTAGTTGGCTCAGGACAATAACAAAAGTAACAGGGCCAAAATCGTATGTGGTAGAGCTACCAGACAACCGAATGTGGGCGCCACATAGATCAGTTAAGAAGCGAATAACTGACCAAACCAAACCAACAGAGACAGGTAATGACCAATACCACTTTGAATCCACAGCTGACAATGACCGGGAGGCGCAAGACTTAGCTGAGGTCCCAGAGTTCCAGCGCCATCAGGTCCCGAGGAAACAGCAAGGAAAATTCCAAAATTAATCCAAGGCGGATGGCCAAGAAAAGAGTCGGCAATCCAGAGCCCGATGGCCCAGAGAAAGAGCTGAGGAGAAAACAGCCCCTCCGACCAGCTCAAAACACCACCCAGAACTGAACCGCGCAGGTCAGAAAGAACTAGGAGACGCCCAGGTTATTTGCGTGACTACGTCGAAAAATAACATGTAAATAGATATGTAAATAAGACCAAGTGTTTTCTGGGAGGGGAGGAGTGTTATGTATTAACAGTTGTGCCTTTAAATATTTGGGCGGGAAATCAGCACGTTGCTGATTGGACGAAGCCTCCAGCAGAACTGTATAAAAGGAGAGGTTTTTCCCCCAGCCTGTTGCTGGGTTCACCCTATATTAAAGAGCTGTTGTCACTACCCTGGTCTCCAGCCTCGTCACTTCCCGAACTTAACAGGGACCACCTTGTAGGTTGAGGGGGGCTGTATCTTCCCTCCCTGACTCTGAAAAGCCCCTCATTAGAAGGCTAGAAGCAGCAGCAGTTAAAATGGCTGCCATGAAGCTGGGAAACATCCAGAAATAATAAGTTTGTGCAGGAGGAGAGAAACAGTAAATGGTGTGTCATCTGGGTAAGAAAAGATTTACAGCTGAAACTAGGCCCCCCCAAAATCCAAGAGGAATAACTAATCTTAAACAATATGTTACAGCGATGTAACTATTGTGAAAAAGCATATTGGAAATTTAAAGTAGTAAATATTTGTTTAAAAAGAAAAATAAGTTGGAATTAGAATCCCCAAAATAAAATGTGTAATATTAAGAAGGCATATTATGATGCTGGGATTATATGCATACCTTTTCTTCAGATAATTTCTCATAAGTAACGAAGTTATAAGTTAAACTAAGCAAGAGAAATAAATTGGACTTGTCAAAATAAAAGCAGAGCGACAGCAGAGTTAAAATTAGAGCGGCAGCAGAGTCAATATAAAAGCTGAGAGGCAGCAGAGTGAAGTAAAGAGTGCCATCTGCTGAAGACAGTGAATTTTAATATTTAAACAAAGGGAAATAACTGTTGAACTATACATAATTACCTTCTAACCACTCAAGACTGGAATATTAAAAAGAATTGTGTCAACTAAATTTTTGGATATACAAAATGACTTGGTGGAGGATCTCTGAAGTAACTAACTGATTTGATTGAACGTTGATGAGACATTTAAATTTGACTTGGAGGTTTGGTTTCTGAACTGATGATTGTGAAGACTCAAAGAGAATGGAGTGAATGACTCATTAAGGACATTAAGGATCTTATCCTGGAACATGGTGGAACAAGGACATGGTGGAAATATTTGATCGTATAGATAGAAGACAGAAAAATTGTATAGGAGCAAAGACCAGGACAAGAAGGAAAGAACAGAATCATCAGCTGGAACAGGAGGGGAATTAGAATTGAGAAACCAGCAAAAAGATGGTAACAAGGAGACACTATTAAAGTTAATAATAATTGAGGAATTAAAACAGGGGAAAAACATTTTAAAAGATTTTAAAAAGAAATGGGAGAAACAGGAAGTGGTTTGAAGGGAAACAATAGGATTTAGAGCAGAAAGCTTTCAAATTAAATAGTGGGAAAAGACAGGGCAAGGAATAAAAATTAAATTATGGATTCAGAATATAAACTTCGAAGTAGATGGAATAAAAGACTTAAGAGGAAAACAGGGAAGACAAGTCAAAAGAAAAGGTAGAACTAAAGAATGGGATGTGGATAAAAGATAATGGTTAAGGGGAGAATAAGAGTTATAGATATGTCATGATTATATGTTAACAATTGTATTAATATTAAAATGATATAGGCTGGATAATTAGTTGTCATTTAATACAAATGAATATTAGGATAAACATTACCACAAATAGATATGAAACTGGAAATTATGAATGAGAATTCATTATTAATTGGAAATGAGAGGTTGAATGAAGGCATTATTAAAATAGGAATAGGAATAGATTTTTTATTGGCCAAGTGTGACTGGACACACAAGGGATTTGTCTTGGTGCATATTTTCTCAGTGTACACAAAAGAAAAGATATATTAATCAAGAATTCTAAGGTACAACACTTAATGATAGTCATAGGTTACAAATAAGCAATCAGGAAATAATCAATATCAATATAAATCAAAAGGATACAAACAACAAAGTTACAGTCATACAGTCATAAGTGGAAGGAGATGGGTGATGGGAATGATGAGAAGATTAATAATAGTGCAGATTTAGTAATAGTTTGTTAGTGTTGAGGGAATTATTTGTTTAGCAGAGTGACAGTGTTCAGGAAGAAATTGTTCTTGTGTCTAGTTGTTTTGGTGTGCAATGCTCTGCAGGCTGTTTTGAGGATAGGAATTGAAACCATTTATGTCCAGGATGCTAGGGGTCTGTAAATATTTTTCTTTTTTTGATTCATGCAATATACAATGGAAGGCAGGTTGATAGCAATTGTTTTTTCTGCTGTTCTAATTATCCTCTGAAGTCTGTGTCTGTCTTGTTGGGTTGCAGAACCGAACCAGACAGTTATAGAGGTGCAGATGACAGACTCAGTAATTCCTCGGTAGAACAGCAGCTCCTTGGGCAGTTTGAACTTTCTGAGTTGGCGCAGAAAGAACATTCTTTGTTGTGCTTTTGTGATGATGTTTTTGATGTTAGCTGTCCATTTTAGATCTTGCGATATGGTAGAACCTAGAAATTTGAAGGTCTCTACTGTTGATACTGTGTTGTATAGTATTGTAAGAGGTGGAAGTATGGAAGGGTTTCTCCTAAAGTCTACCACCATTTCTATGGTTTTGAATGTGTTCAGCTCCAGATTGTTCCGGTCACACCACGAGGCTAGTTGTTCAACCCCCCATCTGTATGCGGATACATCATTGTCTCGAATGAGACCAATCGCTGTTGTGTCATCTGAGAACTTCAGTAGTTTAACAGATGGATCATTGGAGATGCAGTCATTGGTATACAGAGAGAAGAGAAGTGGGGACAGCACACAGCCTTGGGTGGCCCCTGTGCTAAAGAAAGTGTATAAAATATGACTATTGTGTAGGTAATGTGAAAGTAGATATATTTATGTGTATTAACAAACTTTAAAATATACAGTGAGGAAGAGTTAAATAATGGGCATATGAATAACAAAACAGAGTGTCATGTCCATGAATATAATAATGTGGAGGGGGGAAACATATTAGTGGAAGTTTAGAATGGAAGGGTAAAAGCAATGTATCATGAAATCAAATAACTTAGAAAAAGAAACATGAAAAATAGACACAAAGAATGAAAATGGTGGTAAGCTTGACATATTAGGATGTAAGAAGAAACTGGTATTCGAACATTATGCTGTTTGATCAATGAAGTGATGTTAGTATTAAAAGAATAATATTGTAGTTGCATATACATATACATATACATATACATATGTTTTTCTGTATTGAAGTGTATGATACTCAAACACTATACCATCCACATAATGATATGTATAAATTTAAAAAAAATAAAATAAAAACTTGATGGGAAAAAAATGAAGAAAACTTGTCAAATAAACATGTTTCATTTTTTGGTTTTAGATGATTCACTTAACCTCTTTTCAAAGTACTTTATTTTCTGAATAGTTTTTCCTTTTCTCCATTTACATGTAAGTTAATTATTTCTGGTTTGACTGCAGTGAGCATGAATATAGTGAATTAATTGCTCTCATGGGGTGTTTTAGAAGGTAAGATTAGCAATGCTGGATTAAGCCTAGCTTTATTTACTTTACATTTATATTTTTACTATGGTCAGCCAGATCCCTCTAGCGTGTTCACAGTTTTAAATTCCACAAGTTAATTGCATCTTTCCTGAAGAACTTATTTCTCCATTGTAAATCTTCTTCCAATCAGATAGGAGAAAGGGAGGAGGGGACTCCCTGTCTATTTTGTTCATGTCATACTTTATTTTTATATTTCCATCATTATTACTCCTTAATCATTTATTCAGGTATTCCAATGGCAGAATTGCATTTGTTGAAGAATAATATAGTAGGAAAATCCAGCAGGTTCTGACAGGTTCTGGAGAACTGGTAGTGGAAATTTTGAGTAGTTCAGAGAACTGGCAAATGCCATCTCTGACTGGCCCCAGAGTGGAGTGGGAATGGAGGCTTTGCAATATCCTTCCCCCAGGAATTGGGTGGGAAAGGAGATTTTGCAGTATCCTTCCCCTGCCACACCCACCAAGCCATGCCCACCAGGCCTCGCCCACAGAACTGGTAGTAAAAAAAAATAGAATTTTTTAAAGTAAAAAAACCATTGAATCCATGGCATGAAATTTTCCTTTTTTTGGAACAGCACTTAGTAGACATCTTCAATTTTGATATACTGTAACCTATATAAATACTTTTCCTGATTAGTTATGTGTAATGGAGAACTCCAACCACATATATGCAGAGATTTTTGTCCCAGCATAAATTCCACAAAAATTGAATGAATCACTTGTCTAAAGAAATCTTTCTAGATTTTTTCACAGTTTTGATTGTCACCTTTCAATTCCCCACCCCCACCCCAGTAAAGTCTTTTTATTAGTTTATAATATAAAATACAAGCAAAAGCAAATAATAGAAAAAACAGGGGAGGGAAAAGGGAATAGAAAAGTGTAGAGAAGAAATGAAAAAAGAAAAGAAAAGAAAAGGCGTTAACTTCCAATTCACTTTGTTTAGTGCAGTAGAGTAAGATAGTAACATCAACCCACATTACTTTTATATAATAATATAAAATAGCCATTTCTAAAGCAACACATTTATCTAATCAGTAAAACTTAAAATCAAAGTTTCATTTTTTCCTACATTAATACAAAGTCCTGAAGGGATTTCCAAGTTGAAACAAAAGTAACTATTTTTTCCCCTTTAATTCAAAGCAGTCAGTTTAGCCATCTCTGCTAACTCCATCAACTTCTGTAGCCATTCGTCCATTGTGGAAATCAAAATGTTCTTCCATTTTTGTGCATAAAGTAATATTGCTGCCATCAACATATATAACATCAAAATTCCAATCCCCCCCAAGTCATTTTCCATTAAACCCAAAAGTTATATTTACATTCACTTTAAGAATCTTCTGTATTAGGATATGAATCCTATTCCAATAGAAACCACATTTCTGATATCAACACAATTGAACGTGTCCAGAAATATTTTACAAGAAGAATTCTCCACTCCTCCAAATACAACAAAATACCTTATGCCACCAGACTTGAAATCCTGGGTTTAGAAAATTTAGAACTCCGCCGCCTTCGACAGGACCTGTGTTTAACTCATAGAATTATCTATTGCAATATACTTCCTGTTGAAAACTTCTTCAGCCTGTTATTAAGAACACAAAGCCTGCAATTACTGCAGGTTCGAGCCCGGCCCAAGGTTGACTCAGCCTTCCATCCTTTATAAGGTAGGTAAAATGAGGACCCAGATTGTTGGGGGGGCAATAAGTTGACTTTGTAAAAAATATACAAATAGAATGAGACTATTGCCTTATACACTGTAAGCCGCCCTGAGTCTTCGGAGAAGGGCGGGGTATAAATGTAAACAAAATAAAAATAAAAATATTTGGTTTTAATTGTTTTTAATATTGTTATTTTTTAATATTGTTATTTATTATATTTGTATTGGTATTGTGTATTTTAATATGGCTGTGAACCGCCCTGAGTCCTTTGAGAGATGGTGCAGTATAGAAATTTGATAAATAAATAAATAAATAAATAAATAAATAAATAAATAAATAAATAAATAAATAAATAAATAATGCTTGGAACATATTACCTGACTCTGTGGTCTCTTCTCAAAATCCCAAAATCTTTAACCAAAAACTGTCTACTATTGACCTCACCCCATTCCTAATAGGTCTATAAGGGGCATGCATAAGAGCACAAACGTGCCTACCATTCTCTGTCCTATTGTTCCTCTTCATTATATCCAATTAATATAGTTATTACATACTTATGCTCATATATATGCTTATATATTATATAGTTATTTCACGTTAATGCCTATATATACAGTTATGACAAAATAAAAATAAAATAAAAAAAAATCTCTTTGCTTTATTGCATGTCTACCATAAGTAGAAATTTTCCTCTTTCTAAATATTTTGCAATAACATGTAAGCTTGGGCAGCTTGCTGCTTGCCTCTGAGTTAAAAGCCTTATAAGCATGTTAAAAATATTGATTTTAGTTCAAAACCAGAGTAAACACACTTCTTTCTTTCTCTGGAGAAAATCCTATTCTTTGCTTACTGATTTTCCCCCCCAGTTATCAATCAATAAATAAGCAAGTCTTATTATTCAATGATTCCTTTATTTACTCAAAAAACATTCATGAGGAATTTTACCACAGGCATTTTAAAAGGTCAAGTATACAATATCAGTAAGGTCAGGTTTAGGTATGTGTGTGGGTATCATTTCCCCCGTCCCCCCAAAATTATACCTTTACAAGTTGATGAGACAGGATTTATTTTTGAAAAATCCAAATCCATGCATGCATGCATATATACATAGTTATAGAATAGAATAGAATAGAATAGAATAGAATAGAATAGAATAGAATAGAATAGAATAGAATAGAATAGAATAGAATAGAATAACAGAGTTGGAAGGGACCTTGGAGGTCTTCAAGTCCAACCCTCGGCTTAGGTAGGAAACCCTAAATTTATTTTATTTATTTATTTATTATTCAAACTTATATACCGCCCTATCTCCCAAAGGACTCAGGGCGGTTTACAGGCATATAAAAACATCAATATACAAATTAAAATAATCATTAAAAGACTTATTCTAATGCCAATAATTAATAATACCAATTATTAAAAATAGAAATATAAATATTAAAATCAATTTAAAACCCCTCTAAATTTAAAATCTAAGCCAGTCCTGCACAGATGAATAAATGTGTCTTGAGCTCGCGACGGAAGGTTCGAAGATCCGGAAGTTGACGGAGTCCTGGGGGGAGTTCGTTCACTTCAGTCAAATGGTTATCCAACATCTTCCTAAAAATTTCCAGTGTTGGAGCATTCACAACTTCTGGAGGCAAGTTGTTCAATTGATTAATTGTTCTGTCAGGAAATTTCTCCTTAGTTCTAGGTTGCTTCTCTCCTTGATTAGTTTCCACCCATTGCTTTTTGTCCTACCTTCAGGTGCTTTGGAGAATAGCTTGACTCCCTCTTCTTTCTGGCAGCCACAGAGATATTGGAACACTGCTATCATATCTCCCCTAGTCCTTAATATAATATAACAACAGAGTTGGAAGGGACCTTGGATTAATTGTTCTAACTGTCAGGAAATTTCTCCTTAGTTCTAGGTTGCTTCTCTCCTTGATTAGTTTCCACCCATTGCTTCTTGTCCTACCTTCAGGTGCTCTGGAGAATAGCTTGACTAGCTCTTCTTTGGGGCAGCCACAGAGATATTGGAACACTGCTATCATATCTCCCCTAGTCCTTAATATAATATAACAACAGAGTTGGAAGGGACCTTGGATTAATTGTTCTAACTGTCAGGAAATTTCTCCTTAGTTCTAAGTTGCTTCTTTCTTTGATCAGTTTCCACCCATTGCTTCTTGTTCTACCCTCAGGTGCTTTGGAGAACAGCCCGACTCCCTCTTCTTTGTGGCAACCCCTGAGATATTGGAACACTGCTATCATGTCTCCCCTAGTCCTTCTTTTTATTAAACTAGACATACCCAGTTCCTGCAACCATTCTTCATATGTTTTAGCCTCCAATCCCCTAATCATCTTTGTTGCTCTTCTCTGCACTCTTTCTAGAGTCTCAACATCTTTTTTACATCGTGGCGACCAAAACTGGATGCAATATTCCAAGTGTGGCCTTACCAAGGCATTATAAAGTGGCACTAACACTTCACGTGATCTTGATTCTATCCCTCTGTTTATGCAGCCCAGAACTGTGTTGGCTTTTTTAGCAACTGCTGCACACTGCTGGCTCATATCTAAATGGTTATCCACTAGGACTCCAAGATCCCTCTCACAGGTACTACTAATGAGCAAGGTACCACATATACGGTACCTGTGCATTTTGGGTTTTTTTGCCTAAATGTAGAACCTTACTTTTTTCATTGTTGAATTTCATTTTGTTAGATAGCGCCCAATGTTCAAGTTTGTCAAGATCTTTCTGTAACTTGAGCCTATCTTCTGGAGTGTTGGCTATTCCTGCCAGCTTGGTGTCATCTGCAAATTTGATGTTCCCCATCTATCTCCTCGTCCAAGTCATTGATGAAGATGTTGAAGATGTTGAAGATGATGAAGATGTCTAGTTTTCATTAAACTAGTTTAATGAAAACTAGACATACCCAGTTCCTGCAACCGTTCTTCATATGTTTTAGCCTCCAGTCCCCTAATCAACTTTGTTGCTCTTCTCTGCACTCTTTCTAGAGTCTCAACATCTTTTTTACATTGTGGTGACCAAAACTGAATGCAGTATTCAGTGTGGCCTTACCAAGGCATTATAAAGTGGTATTAACACTTCACATGATCTTGATTCTATTCCTCTGTTATGCAGCCTAGGACTGTGTTGGCTTTTTTGGCAGCTGCACACTGCTGGCTCATGTTTAAATGGTTGTCCACCAGGATTCCAAGATCCCTCTCACAGTTACCACTATTGAGTAAAGTACCACATATACTATACCTGTGCATTTTGTTTTTCTTGCCTAAATGTAGAACCTTATTTTTTTCACCATTGAATTTCAGTATGTATGTATGTATGTATGTATGTATGTATATATGTATGTATGTATGCATGTATGTGGATGGGGAGAAACAGACTCAAGCTCAATCCCTCCAAGACGGAGTGGCTGTGGATGCCGGCACCCCGGTACAGTCAGCAGCATCTGTGGCTGACTGTTGGGGGCGAGTTAGTGGCCCCAAAGGAGGTGGTTCGCAACTTGGGTGTCCTCCTGGATGGACGGCTGTCCTTTGATGAACATCTGGCGGCCGTCTCCAGGAGGGCCTTTTACCAAGTCCGCTTGGTCCGCCAGTTGTATCCCTTCCTTGACCGGGATGCCTTATGCACGGTCACTCACGCTCTGGTTACATCTAGGTTGGATTACTGCAATGCTCTCTACATGGGGCTGCCCTTGAGGTGCACCCGGAGGCTACAGTTAGTCCAGAATGCGGCTGCGCGAGTGGTAACGGGAGCCGCTCGTGGCTCCCACATAACATCACTACTCCGTAGCCTGCACTGGCTTCCTGTGGTCTTTCAGGTGCGCTTCAAGATTTTGGTTACCACCTTTAAAGCGCTCCATGGCTTAGGACCCGGGTACTTACGAGACCGCCTGCTGTTACCTTATGCCACCGACCCGTACGCTCTCACAGAGAGGGTCTCCTCAGGGTGCCGTCCGCCAAACAGTGTCGGCTGGCGGCCCCCAGGAGTAGAGCTTTCTCTGTGGGGGCACCGACGCTCTGGAACGAACTTCCCCCTGGCTTACGTCAAGTGCCTGATCTTCGGACCTTCCGTCGTGAGCTAAAAACACACCTATTTATTCAAGCGGGACTGGCATAATAGTGTTAAATTTTAATTTGGGGTTTTATTAATATTTCTAAAATTTTAAAATTAAATTTTAATTATCAGCCTTTTTGTAATTTGCTAGATTTTAAATGTTTTAATTTGTATATATTTCGTGTTTTATCTTGGCTGTACACCGCCCTGAGTCCTTCGGGAGAAGGGCGGTATAAAAATTTAATAAAATAAATAAATAAATAAATAAATAAAATAAAATGAGGTAAGGGAGTGTTTCCTTTTCAAAGCATGCAAAATGTTACTGGCTTCCATATGTAAAGTTCTCTCAGCAAAGAGAAAATAATTTTGATGAGAGAAAGGAAACCATCTCATTGATGACCTCGCTCTCTCAAATATAGACATGTGAGATGGTTAACAAAGAGGAAAAAAGAACACATGCTTTGTGAATATTCACTGTGAAAAATTTAGGTTTTCTTTTCTTTCTCCCCTTGTTGTCTTGCCCAAAGATCCTTTACTTGCATGAATCCTTGGGGGAAAAAACCCCGTACAAATTGAATCCCACCAGATTGATGGGGAAATAAAAAGCGGGACTGGCATAATAGTGTTAAATTTTAATTCGGGGTTTTATTAATATTTCTAAAATTTTAAAACTAAATTTTTAATTATCAGCCTTTCTGTAATTTGCTAGGTTTTAAATGTTTTAATTGTATATATTTCGTGTTTTATCTTTGGCTGTACACCGCCCTGAGTCCTTCGGGAGAAGGGCGGTATAAAAATTTAATAAAATAAATAAATAAATAAATAAATGTATGTATGTAGTGTGCTGCCATCTCATTTAAATTTTTTCTGTTTTAAAACTTATTACTGTATGTACTTGATTTTTCCATTGAGTACAACTTTCACCAGTTTCCATGGAACAGACATTAAATTGGCCGGCTAGTAATTTCCCAGGTATCTCAAGCTCCTTTTCAAAATTTGACACTGTATTAGGCACACTACTTTTCAGTCCTATGACATGAAGCCTGATTTGAGGAGTCAATTGTATATTTTTGCTAGGAGGTACACTATACCCATTTAAATTCATTAAGAACTCTTTTGGTGGATGCCATCTGGCTCCTGGAGATAAGTCACTATGTTACTTATCATGATGTTCTATGATATTTTCTCTTGTTATCTCAATTGGCTTTAGTGGTTCTGATTCTCTTCCTGAGAAAATCAATACAGGCTCAACTATCTCCTATATCTTCTGCAGTCCAGACAGGTGCATAGAATTTATTTAGTTTCTCAGCCATTTCTATGCCTTTCTTGAGTATCCATTAACTTTATTTTCATTTAATAGACCAACTTCCTCCCTGGCCAATTTTCTGCTTTGATCATGTTTTAAGAAATTCTCATTGTTTCCCAGCATTTGTATTCCTTCTTGTTTTCCTTGGCTAAAGCAAGTTTTCTATTTCCTGAGGAAAACCTTCTTAATTTGTATAGCTTCTTGATCACTATGAGAAAGCTACACTGCCTTAACATGTCACTGAACCTTTTTTATATCATAGAATATATTCAACTGAGGTTCACCTATTGCGATTCAAAAATAACCTCTAGTCATTATTCACAGATTTGGACCAGAAACATAGATGAGTTTCTCCATCTTTAATTCTTTTAGGAAAATACTGCAGGAGAATATTACAAATTCTTAATTCACATCCCAAATTCATCTCCAGAAGTAAGTTTTGACCAGGCTGAAGTTTTTATCAGTATTGAGTTGAACTTATTTTAGGTTTGTTGTCACAGTGGTGAAAAATATCTATTTTTCAGTAATGTGCTTTGAGAATATAATTGTGTCTGTATTTTTTCCAAGTTCAAGCATTTGATGAGAACTTCAGAAAACATATACTAAATAACAGCAGAGGTTTGCCTAGTCCAATCAACTTTACCATGTAAATTCACTAGGTAGATATAAAGCAATAATTTAATTTGCATAATCTCAATTTAAAAGCCATCCATCTCACAAAATGGTGGCAACACTTTGTGAGGAAAAAATCCACAGTGTGACTGTCAATTGTGTTTAATTGTGCTGCTGAATATGCATAGGACAATTATTTGATATTTGTATACAGTAATGATATTGTATGACCTTTCTTTCTATAACGATATTAATGCAGAGCATACTTTTAAATAATTGATGCCTACATTAGAACTCTAAGTCTCCTGGAAGGGGAAAATAGTTTTTGATAGATTTATCAACTCTTTATTAAAACAGTATTTTTTCCATGCGGAAAAGAAAAACCACATGAAGATTAGGAGCTGATATTGTGCATGAGTAGTTAATCAATTTCTTTAATAGGAACTGTTTAATCTCAGAACTCAGATCAAAATCTCAGTCTTGGTACTGATTCAGTCATATGAAATATAGCCCCTGGGGTGACATTTTTTTCAGATAATTTAGCAAACTTGTTTGTTTTGTTCTTTATATATTCATATTTCTATTTTATATTTTATTAGATCTATCTATCTATCTATCTATCTATCTATCTATCTATCTATCTATCTATCTATCTATCTATCATCTATTGTCAGGGTACACAAGGAGTGATGAAAAGATGTTAGAAATAATGAAACATAAAGGTGTGTGATAACAAAACAAAAAGAAATTTATTATAAATAATAAATATTATCTTAGATAATTGTCAGGATAATTTATATTACTGCATTTGTTGTAACTTCATAGTTGACAGATATGCTTTTGAATGTCTGTGGCAAAAACATGCCACAGTTGTAGTTTTAATTTTAATAGTATATTGGCATTTTTCAGCTTCAAAGAACTGATTGTATAGATTACGGTATATTCTTGAGAGAGAAATGAATTTGTTCATGTCCAAATACTTCCAAGATGTTTAAGTTTAATTTATAACAACAAAACATTTAATTTTATGGACTACTTAGAAGAGATTCTGGATTTTTGAAGCCTTGAATTTTTGTCAGGACTTCCTTAATGCATGCTTAAACAACAACAACAACAACAACAACTGTTATCTGTGAAAATATTTAAATAATGTTTTTCTTCCCTGTACAAGTTTTAAAAGTAGCTTTAAAAAGTTATAGGTGAGACATATTAAAGATTTCTTATTAATTTACTATAAAATTTCTACTACTTAGAGCTGCATTAACAAAAGAATGGTTAAATGAATCTGAATAATGTGCTACTTTTTCCTATTATAAAATTTCTCTCTTTTTACACTATAGAAACAAAATGAAACTATCATTTTAAAAAATGGTGAATTAGCTCTATATGAACAATTATTTTCTCTATATGCTATTTAATATTATTTTTAAAAAATTGACCTGAATCTTGATTTAATAAAGAACAAGTTTTACCTGCATATGTTATCTGTAATTGGTTTGAAGAACTGTTATATGAACTTAGGTTTTTAGGCATATTTATAAACTAAGTATACCTAAAGCCGACCAATATTCATTTTTAACTATAATTTGGAGAAAGGATTAAGACTTGTATCACCTGTCCCTGTCTAAAATTTCATATTTCCTGTATATAAATGACAGAAGAATTACCAGAGAATAACTGTTTTCTATCAAAGTCAAACAATGGTTGTAATTACCAGTGATCTGCTCTCAAATGTATGGAGATTCTCAGTCATCCAGGTCATGATTTTTCCAAAGGTGCTTTTTCAAAAGGTAACTGGACTTTCCGTTTTTTCTTTGAAGACGTTTTGCTTCTTCAGCTCTTGGTGAAGAGAGCTGAAGAAGCTTCTTGGATGAGAAGCAAAACATCTTCAAAGGTAAACCAGGAAGTCCAGTTGCCTCTTGAAAAAGTCTCAGATACATTAAAAAAAAAATATTATATTGATAAATAAGAGCAGTGGGAGAAATGACAATAAGCAGTAATTTGTATGTTTATTAGAACCTGGCTTGTTTATAATTCTGGATTACATGAATATGTGGTCTTGGTCTCATCCCTATGCCTGCTGGTAATAGAAAAAAAGAAAACCTTGTTAATATGATTTTGTTTCATTAGTGACAATTTGTAGGGCTGACCAAAATTGTCTCCTAAATTTCTCCATGCTACATGATAGTTTTAGAGGAAGGAAGGAGAAATAAGAATATTGTTATTGTTGAATTTTTGCTAAAGCAAGTCAAGGTTAAGGTTTTCCATGTCTAGCTATGTTTGTCTCTAGGAGGTGGTGCTCATTTCCATTTCTTAGCTGAGGGAGCCATCATTGTCTAAAGACACCTCCTTGGTCATGTATGCATGAGCCAAGGAGCACAGAATACCATTAGTTTCTCACCACAGTAATACCTATTTATCTACTCACATTTGCATGCTTTCAGACTGCTAGGTGGACTGGAGCTGGGACAAGTAATGGGAACTCACCCTGTCACATGGTCTCAGGGGTCATACCTGCAACAGAGAAGCTGGGACAAGTAATGAGAGGTCACCCTGTCACATGGTCTCAGGGGTCATACCTGCAACAAAGGCTTCCCTCCTCCCCCCCTTCCCCCCTTTGTGCACACCCTCTCAGCCCACCACAGCTGGCAGGGGGTCATGAGAGGAGGAGGAAGTGGAGGGAGAGAAGAAGGATGGAAGCCTCTATTGTGGGTTCATTCATTCCTCAGCCAGCCCGGATTTCCAAAAAGGCCCAAGGAGAGCACACAGGGCTTTCGGGAGAATGAGAAGGGACACAGAAATGGGGAGTGAGAAATACACACACACACACAGACAAACAAACACACAGACACACACACACAGTCACAGAGAGGTGGTGGGAGGAAGCAAGAGAGGGAAAGAAAGAATGAGAGAGAGAGATGAGGGAGTGGAGGATGAGGGAGAGGGAGATAGAGAGAAAAAGAGAGAGATGAGAGGGAGGGAGACAGAAAAAGAAAGATGAGAGAGTGAAAAAGAGAGAGAGAGAGAAAGAAATGAGAGAGGAAGGAGAGGAAGATAGAGAGGGTGATAGAGAGGGAGGAAGAAAGAAAAAGAAAGACATGAGAGAAAGGGAAAGATGATAGGGAGAGGGACATAGAGAAAGAGGTGAGAGAGGGGGTGTTTAAGGTTGTAGACCCCTACTCTAAAGCATGTAAAATCCTCCTAATAGTTTGAAGAGACAACAGGTAAGCATTCTGTTCTCCAAAATATTGCATCAACTAATGTTACATAAGACTATTTTCTCCTCCTTTCTCTGCCATAAGCACTTATAGTAAAATTAGATAGAATGGCACATAATCCATCAATGAAATCAATTCCTTAAAAGAATCTTCCTTTTTCCAGTGGGACCACCAATTGATAGGACAGTCGGAACATTTTACATGACATGGAAGATACAATTCCATAGAAAAACAGTGAAAAATGTTATAAATATGACATTGGAACAATGATATGTGGATGCAATTTCTAGTCTTAAATTAGGGATAAATCTTGTCAATATTTTACTGCCTCACTAAATAGTATCCACTAAATAAAGTCACTAACTGCAGTTCAGTGACAAGTATGACAGACAGGTCTTTTGCATTCAAATAATAGTTTATTGGAAAAGTATGGGGGGGGGGATGACCTCAGGCTTGCCAGTTAGCCTATTAATTTTTTTTCTTCTACAAACACTCCTTCCAAAATTATAATCAATTCCCATAAGCTTAAAGCAACAGCATAAATGCAGGAAATATTTATCTTACATTCATCTATTCTGACAATGCTAAGGAAGAAGACTTATGGATTTTTAGGGTTGACACAATAGTACATGCCCTCATGCTAGAGATTAGTATCTGACAAAGTTGTCTACAAGAAATATCATTCTTTGACATTTTCATTCCTACTTAACTCATAAATTTTACATGGGTTATCGTAGGATTTCATTCACATTGCAACGGCGGAAAAAGCCAGAAAGAAAAGCACATTGCCTTGACTTTTTAAAATATTCCTCTTTTGTTAGTTACTGTCAAATATGGTACAAGCCATGGTGTCCCAAACTGTAAGTTGTACCTCCCTTGGGAAGGTGAGACAGAGTGCAGAGAAGATGTGAAGGACCTGCTAGTTGTATTGTTGCAATAAATCAACCATTCCCAAGGTTTTATTCAATTTAGAAGAGGTGTGTACATTAAGATCACAGTAAAGGGAGGTGTGATGGCAAAATGTACAAGAATCCCTGGTATAAATGATTAACTGGATGCATGCTTCTATAATACAGTGCAGATTTATCTAAAGGGCTACTTAAAGCTTTAAAATAATCTCTTTTGACTTATGCCCCCCAGATCTGCTCTTCGGTGAAATGATTTTCAAGGAGGCTTAAAACACACTAAAATAATGAAACCATCCCACATCTTTTCTGGAAGGTAGTGTACTTTGCTGAGCTCAGTGGAGTCCATTTAATCACCAAATCGTAACTCCTCTCAAATAGGGATTGAATGTGGTATCATTCAAAGCAGTTTTGTAGCAAAATCACTGTGTTTCCAGGGCTGTCATTTCCTTTTTTAGACATTTTTATTATTATTATTATTATTATTTATTTTCGTCAAGAATGTATTTTATGACAGATACAAGTGTAAACATAATTATAAATACATGAAAAGGATACGAATAAAAGAAAACATTAGGACAGGGACGGTAGGCACACTGGTGTGCTTATGCATACCCCTTACAGACCTCTTAGGAATGGGTGAGGTCTACAGTAGACAGTCTAAGGTTAAAGTTTTGGGGATTTGGGAAAGAAACCACAGAGTCAGGTAGTGCATTCCAGGCGTTGACAACTCTGTTACTGAAGTCATATTTTCTGCAGTCTAGTTTGGATCAGTTTACCATGAGTTTGTATCTATTGTGTGCTCTTGTATTGTTTTGGTTGAAGCTGAAGTGTTCATTGGCTGGTAGGACATTGCGGCAGATGATTTTATATACTATGCTTAGGTCATACTGAAGATGGCAAAGTTCTAAGTTGTCTAAGCCCAAAATTTCGAGTCTGGTGATATAAGGTATTTTGTTGTGAGCAGAGGAATGGAGAACTCTTCTCGTGAAATATCTCTGGACTCGTTCCATTGTATTAATGTCCGATATGCAGTGTGGGTTCAAGAATTGGTCTGGCAAAAGTTTTGTTTGCCCTGGTTGCAGTTCAATATTACTGGAGAAGAAGCTATGCAAGATTAGTTTAACAACTCTTAATGCTTTTTTGGCAATGCTGTTACAGTGAGCTCTGGCACTTAGATCATTTGAGATGAGTACTCCAAGGTGTTTGACAGAGTGAGGATCATCTGTTAGGTCATATCCATCTAGCTTGAATTTTGTGTTTTGATATTCCAATGTGTAAGACAGAGCATTTGTTGGTTGAGATTTGGAGTTGCCAGTTCTTTGACCATTCTGACATATTGTCAAGGTCTTTTTGTAGAGTAGCAGCATTGTCAGTGGTGTTGAATAATTTTACATTATTCGCAAAGAGAATGCAGTTGCTTATAATATGATCACAAAGGTAATTTATATAAAGTATAAAGAGTGTGGGTCCTAGATTGCTGCCTTGGGGGACACCGCTGTTAACAGGTGCAGGGTTAGATAAGGCATTCTCTATTTTGACTACTTGCTGCCTGTTTGACAGGAACACAGCTATCCACTTATGCAGGAATTCAGAAATGCCGTAAGATTTTAGTTTTAGAAGTAGCTTGTCATGTATTACTGAATCAAAGGCTTTACAGAAGTCTATATAAATTGCATCTATTGATTTACCCTGGTCAAGTTTTGAAGTCCATATGTTTTTGCAATCTAATTTTTTTCTAAAGCCAAATTGCTTGTAAGAGAATAGGTTGTTAGTCTCTAAGTAGAGGGTAATGGATTGGTTTATGATTGATTCCATGACTCTGCAGGTGACACAACATAATGAGATTGGTCTGTAATTATCAGCTAGGCTGGGGTCACCCTTTTTGAAGATAGGGATGACCGTGGCTAGTAACCATAAGCTGGGTAAGGAGTTGGTTCTGAAAGATATTTCGTAGATTATGCTTAGTGGCTCTGCTATGGTGCTTGAGAGCTTCTTTAGGAAGTAGGCACATAATCCATCAGGGCCAATTGATAGAGATGGTTTTAGGTTGTGTAGTGCCTTTTCAATGGCATCTTCTGTGAAATCAACAGTCAGTAGATCGTTGTGAGTAGTTGTGGTACAATTGGGAAATGAGGGGCATGAGCCATTGCTATTTAGAAAGACTGAATTGAAGAATGTGTTGAAGAGGTTGGCCTTAACGGTTTCATTATTACAGTCTTTCCCATTTGGTCCTTTTAGTGGTGGGGTGGATCTTGAGTCTTTGTTGTTTACAAAATTGTAGAAGGCCCGGGGGGGTGGGATTTAGTGTGTATTAGGTTTTCCTCTTGTTTGCTGTGATAACTGATGCATTCTGTCTTTATCTGTTGGCATTCAGTTTTGTAGCAACTTTTGAAGTTAGCTACATAGCCAGTTTGCTTCTGCACCAAAGAGGTTTCTTTTTTGGTCTGAAGCTTCCTTATTGTTATGGGTAATTTATTTTTCCTGGTTTTGGGGGTTATTAGTGGTACGTATAGTTTGATGATTCTTTTGATTTCTTGCAAAAAAAAGTTATAATCGTCTTCTGCAGTGAAGCAGCCAGTGAATTGAGTTTGCCAATCAAGAGATGAAAAGTCATCAGTTAAGAGATCATAGTTGGCTTTTCTAAAGTTATACTTTGGGATTCCGTCATAATGATTGTCTTTGTGAGGTTGTAAGTTGAGATAAAAGTCTTTCATGCTATGGTCACTGTTGGAAAAGGGTTCTTTTATTTGTAGTCCATAAATTGAATTTAAACTGAAGATGAGATCAAGGCAGTTGTTGAGTCTAGTGTTATTAGTTACTAGTTGATCTAGTCCCAGGTTAGTTACATCCTTGTACAGGGTTGCATGTAGAGTTTCAGTTGTACATTCGTTTAGGGTCCAATTAATAAGAGGTAGATTTAGGTCACCAAGAAAGATAAGAGAGTGTGGGCAGGAGGTTGCCCATGTTAGTAGTGATGTTTGTTTGCATGTACAAAGTTGTAATCAGGGGCTCTGTAACAAAGTATGAAGCAAATTGTGTTGTTTGGGGAAAGGTCACATATGATGGTCTCAGGAAGAGCTAACTCCTGTGTAACTTGAATATTTTTTAGATTTAGGGATTTTTTATAGAAGATAGCTACACCACCCCCTCTGCAGATTTCACGGTTGGACCTGTACAAGTGATAATCTCTTACTGTGGTAATGGACTTTGGTAGTGATGAATTCAGCCACATCTCGCATACAAATATAATGTTGAATATAGTCATATTTAGTAGAAGGAGGAATTCTGGTATTTTGTTTACAAGGCTTTATGAATTAAGTAGATTGCATTTAAGGTCCGTGGCGGTGGATTTTGAGGAAGTCTATAGAATTCTTTTTTTAGACATCTTAAGGTCAGGCTCAAGGGATGCGGTAGCTCAGTGGCTAAGACACTGAGCTTGTCAATCAGAAAGGTCGGCAGTTCAGCGGTTTGAATCTCTAGTGCCGTGTAACGGGGTGAGCTCCCGTTACTTGTCCCAGCTTCTGCCAACCTAGCAGTTCGAAAGCATGTAAAAATGCAAGTAGAAAAATAGAGACAGTGTTCCATGTGTTCTGTGTGTCTTTGTTCCATGTGTCTTTGGTGTTTAGTGTTCCGTGTGTCTTGGCATTTAGTCATGCCAGCCACATGACCACAGAGACATCTTCGGACAGCGCGGGCTCTTCAGCTTTGAAACAGAGATGAGCACCGCCTCCTAGAGTTGGGAACGACTAACACATATATGCGAGGGGAACCTTTACCTTTACTTTTTAAGGTCAGGCTACACAGGGGATAATAATAATAATAATAATAATAATATTTTAATTTTTATACCACCCTTCTCCCGAAGGACTCAGGGCGGTGAACAGGCAAAATAAAAACAACAATCAAATACATACAGTAGAATAAAATATTAATTAAAAAACTTATTTAAATTAGCCCAATCTAAAAATACTTTTAAAATCCCAAAACCTAATTTAAAAATTTAAAACCCTAAAAACAACTAAAATTCTATGCCAGTCCCACACGGATAAATAAATAGGTCTTAAGCTCGTGGCGAAAGGTCTGAAGGTCTGGAAGTTGGCGAAGTCCAGGGGGAAGCTCGTTCCATAGGATAGGGGCCCCCACAGAGAAGGCCCTTCCCCTGGGGACTGCCAGCCAACATTGCTTGGCTGACGGCACCCTAAGGAGTCCCTCTCTGTGAGAGCGCACGGGTCAGTGGGAGGCAAACGGTGGCAGTAGGCGGTCCCATAAGTAACCCGGTCCTAAGCCATGGAGCGCTTTAAAGGTGGTAACCAACACCTTGAAGTGCACCCGGAAGACCACAGGCAGCCAGTGCAGTCTGCGCAGGATTGGTGTTATATGGGAGGTCCGACCAGCTCCCTCTATCACCCGCACAGCTGCATTCTGAACCAGCTGGAGCCTCCGGGTACTCTTCAAGGGGAGCCCCATGTAGAGAGCATAGGATGCATTGCCTGAACAGTGTGCCCATGGTACTTTAAATGTAACAATAAAGATACCATTATGAATAGGAAGCTGAATTTAAAGATTTCAACTGAAGTCCCTATTTCCTTCTCATCTTTCCTAATACCTATTCCTTTAGCATCTTATGACTATCACTTTGTTGTTTGTATCTTATGATTTACGTTGATTGTTTTATTTAATATCTTATGACTATCACTGAGGGTTGTATCTTATGATTTATGCTGTTTATGATCATGATTTCCCACTTGTTGCTCAGTGTACATACACTGAGAGTTATGCACCGGAGATAAATTCCTTGTGCGTTCAATCACATGTGGCCAATAAAGAATTCTACTCTGTTCTAAAGATTATTAGTTATATTCAGCATGTTTTACTCTGCTCTGTGGAAATTTCACAGAGGAGGTGTTCGAACAGAAAAATGGCAAAAGAAGGAATAATCCCTCTTTTCCCCAGTCTAAAATTGGTTGGTGTTAACATTTGAAATTATTCATGGTTCTTTTTAATCTTCAACAAGTAAGCTTAATACAAAACACTGCTAGGCACCCACTATGTCTATAAGTTTACATTAGCATTCTTTTTTCAATTAATATTTCCAGTCTGGTATTTTAATTTTTTAAAAAATTACGGTATGACTTGTCTAATTACCACTGCATTTTAATAGAATAATTTGGCCTTCAGTGCATTATCTGATATTTAATGCATACCTATGTCTATTCCAGAGTTTACAAACTGATTTTTTTTGAAAAACTCCTTCCCCTGTATTTTTTTTTTAAGAAAAAAAATAGCCAAATGTTAAATGTATGACCCCAGTGCCAAAAGAATTTATTCTTATGAAAAGAAGGCCTTCAATTGTGTTTTTCTCATTTATTTTTTGAATCTAATACTGCGGTAGCATTTTTAAAAAAAATATTCTTGAGCAATAAAACATCACAATTCATAGCAAAAAGAAGCAGAACATGATTAAATAAAGTCTTTTATTTCCAGACTTAATGGAAGGACTGAGTAATACCAGACAGATATTGCAGCACTAAATGAATAGTTCCACTAATATAAATAATCAAGAAAAATATCCACAAAGGAGTGGAATAAACTAAGATGCTGTACAACAGCAGCTTGTATGAGAAGTTAAAATAATGTGGATACTAAACTGTTTGAAGCCAGAAGGAATGAAGCTGTTTGAAGCTGGCACTATCCAAGGAAGTACTATTTTTTAAAGAATAAATTGTTTTCAAATAGCTACCTTATAGAACAATAAGCTGAATGTATAATATAAAATGTCAATGCTTGTTTCTTTGCTTTAATTTTTTTTGGAAATCCCTTATCTTGAATCCCTATGGTTATGTAGCATTGTAGGACGAAAGCTGTGTTAATCTGTGTTAGCAAGAAGAAGTGTGGCAGCACCTTTTCTGAAAAGAAAAAAGTTTTTAGTCAAAAGGAAAAGGTGTTAGGAGAATCCTCATGGTGAGATGAATGGCTATATAATTTCTTGAAACAATCAGATTCAACTACAAAGTAATTTTGTTCATTGGATTTAAAAGAAAACGTCATAAGAAAATTAAAGCCAGACAAGTCAGATCTAGTACAATATTATTCGATCTAAAGGTAAAGGTAAAGGTTCCCCTCGCACACATGTGCTAGTCGTTGCCGACTCTAGGGGGCGGTGCTCATCTCCGTTTCAAAGCTGAAGAGCCAGTGCTGTCCAAAGATGTCTCCGTGGTCATGTGGCCGGCATGACTCAACGCCAAAGACACACGGTCCCTATTTTTTCTACTTGCATTTTTACGTGCTTTCGAAACTGCTAGGTTGGCAGAAGCTGGGACAAGTAACGGGAGCTCACCCCGTTACACAGCAGCATTAGGGATTCAAACCGCTGAGCTGCTGACCTTTTGATCGACAAGCTCAACGTCCTAGCCCCTGAGCCACTGCATTCCTATATTATCCGATCTAGTGCAATATTAATATTTCAGGATTAAGGTGTCACAGTGGGCTCAGCAATTCTCAGCTATTTTGTGTGCTTTAGAAGAAACCTGGTGATCAGGCAACCTAATGTTTTAAAATTGTTATTTTAAATATTTGCATAAGTCTGTCTGCTATTCTGTGTATCATAAAGTGTTTCTGTGTCTGAGGGAGGAACCAAACCACTGGATGTATGAAGCTATGGATTAAGAGGAAAACATTCTTCTTCCTTTTTCTTGTTTTTAAAAAAAATAAATGTAGTCTCTTGGGGAAAAAAAAATCTTCCAAAAAAAGCCAAAATCAGATCCAAACTGTATAAATGTTGGAAAACATTGTATTAGAACTAGTGCTTCTTTTTATTAGTTACATTGAGGCCTAAATGTTTCTCTGCAGACTATTGGTCTCTTCAACAAATTATATTTTAAGATTTGTCACTATACATTCCAGTGATGGGTTTCAATTTTTTTTTTACTACCAGTTCTGTGGGCGTGGCTTGGTGGTTGTGGCATGGCTAGGTGGGCATGGCAGGGAAGGATACTGTAAAATCTCCATTCCCTTTCCAATCCAGGGGAAGGTTACTGCAAAATCCCCATTTTTTCCCAATCAGCTGGGACTCGGGAAGCAGAGAATAGATGGGGGCAGGACCAGTCAGAATTTTTACTACCAGTTCTCCAAACTACTCAAAATTTCCTCTACCGGTTCTCCAGAACTGGTCAGAACCTGCTGAAACCCACCTCTGATACATTCCTATTTACGACACACAGACACATTTTGCTCAGTATCATACCTGCATCTTCACCACTGCAATTTAGTACCATGAAAAAAAGAAAAGAAAATATTACTGCTTACTAAATCAAGGCCATCGGTACTTTGAAATAGATTTTTCATCCTGGAAGTTGAATATAAAAATTTAAAAGTAAACAAATAAAGTATCTTATTTAAACAATGAGCTTCAAATATTAAAGCTACCTAGCAAGATAGAGAGTTACGTTGTAGTTAAAACAAGTGATTTTTTTTTTTTACAAATATGTAATGGAATTCCAAAATATATTGCCTATTAATTATAAATGATCGATGTATGGGGAATTAATATTCTTCTATTTTCAATGCCTACACAGGGAGAGAAGGGCCATAAGGTTCAGGTAATTATAACAGATGACAGACGTTAACATTCATATAGAAGCATGCTAATGTCAATGCAGAGAGCTGACATCCCATTATAAACAGGAGTCCTTCCAAGGAAGGAAGTGCTCAGTGTACATGTCTACTCTGTGCACATTTCAGAAACTCAGTGCCTGACAAAGATGCCTTGTTTTGCATGCACAAAGATGGCTTTGAAGCACTCAAGGGCAAGGCGCTTGTTATATATGAAATGCCTGTGGGTGATCAATTATTAAAGGTACATTCTTCGTTAGTAAAAATATGTCATAATAGCCTGGCATGAGGTGAATATTCTCATTAAGCACCTATGGTGCTTTGAGGATAAATGTCAAGTTGCATAACCATCTTAGTGGAGAAGATTAATCTTATCTGGTATGTGTATATAGGGGTCTGTGTTTCTCATATGAAATTAATTAGCTATTTCATATCAAGAACTACACATTTTCCACCTTTAATGATATGCATATTTTAACAAACTTACACCTATGAAATGAAATCATTAATTAAAAAAAGAACCAAAAGTATGATTTGGAAACAGCTGGAGTAGCTTGGTTCAGAAATAATGACTTTTTCCCAACCCTCAGTGGCTTTGAGTCCTACTCATCTATCCAACGTGCATTATTTTCTTTTTATTAAAAACCATAATATTGATAATTTGTGCTAGATTAATATTGTATATTTCTCCTTGAATAGAATGAGTTTCAGGGTTCCAAGTAACAGCCCCAGTGAAAGAAGACTCTGAGCTAGAAGTCTTAAAGATCTAAGTGAGTGACAAAAAGAATGTTCCCAATACAGTAACATCAAAGGTTATGGTGTCCTTCTTTGCCATGGGTGAGGTGCTTTTGAATTACAGTTGGCTCCTGGTGCCAAACAGGTTTCTTTGGCAAGGGTTTTTTAGAGATAGCTTGCCATTGCGTCCTCCATAGGGATGAGAGAATGACTGACCCAAGGTCACCCTGCTGGATTTCAAGCTAAGGCTGTACTAGAACTTATGGTCTGCTGCTTTCTAGCCTGGTACCTTAACCATTGGACCAAACTGGCTCTATTATTGCACAATTGGCTTAATTTCACATGCTATAAAATAATGTTTAGGATAATCTAAAAATTTTGTTAGACCAATTATCGAATACAGCCTGTCTCTCTGGAACCTGCACTGCATATCAGACATTAATACAATTGAATGTATCCAGAAATATTTCACAAGAAGAATCCACCACTCCTCTGCTCACAAGAAAATACCTTATGCCACCAGACTTGAAATTTTGGGCTTAGAAAATTTAGAACTATCCTGCCTTTGGTATGACCTAAGCATAGCTCATAAAATCATCTGCTACAATGTCCTACCTATCAACGACTACATCAGCTTCAACCAGAACAATACATGAGCACACAATAGATACAAACTTAAGGTAAACGGCACCAAAGTCAATTGCAGAAAATATGACTTCAGCAACAGACTGGTCAATGCCTGGAATGCACTACCTGACTCTGTGGTTTCATCCCAAAACTCCCAAAATTTTAACCTTAGACTGGCTACTGTTGACCTCACCCCATTCCTAAGAGGTCTGTAAAGGATAAGAGCACCGGCGTGCCTACCGTCTCTGTCCTAACGTTCCCTTTAATTGTATTCATTTTATGTATTCAATTCATGCTCATATTATATATATTATCTAATATGTACGGACAAATAAATAAATAAATAATAAAATTAGAGCCTATACGGAAAGGGTGGATGCCAGATGTTCATACTGGTTTTAGAAAAGACCAAGGAACAAGATACTTAATAATATATTTACTCTCTTAAAAATGGTTTAAGCTTGTCCCAGCTTATCATTTATATTTAGCCTTTGCCATTGATGCATCAGGTTATTATTATAGATTTTTGTTGTTAACTGTACAAGCATTAATGATCCAGTTCAACTTAAACATAGCCAACAAACTGAGATAAGGTGAAAAGATTATTTTTAATATTGAGGCTTTTTCCCAGATAACCCTTTTGATACTTCAATATTCTGCTCTATTAGGTAAACAGTTTTGGTACAGAAGATAATTGCCCAGGAATTCCATGATAAATTGTGAAAGTATTAGGTAAGCTGTGCTTTTTTCCCCCAGGTTACATTTTAAAGAAAATTATTTGTAGGTTGCAGTTGCTTAAAATTAACTTGAGGAATATTTATTATCTTGGTGTTAAATAGATTCAGCTGCACTTCTGCATCATATGATACGGTATATGAGATTTTTAATGCCGTTTCTAATAAGGTTTTTTTTTTTGAAAAATAAATAAATATACAAAGTCTGAAATTCAAGGTTTATAAAGCACAACTAATATAGGAATATCCTTCCTTGGTATCCTGGTTAGATGGGATAGTTTTTTGAAAGCAATTTTTTTTCAGTACAAGTATGTCTGATGGAGATCAATGTGGAATTCAGTGTTGCAGATTTAGAAAACTTTATTTTTTATTCTTGCTATTTATCTGAGTTGTTTCCATAGGGTCCTTTTCCTTAAATGTTAATGGGTTAAATTATTCTTGAAAATCCATTTAAATTTTACCTTAATTTTTGTCTTCCCATTCCCTTTACCACCAAACCAATAGTGCATTCCAATTTTTATATCAGTTTCTAATGATTTGAGGAACTTTCTTGCAACTTTTATTTAAATGAGGAAGTTGTAAACTTCCAGAATTAACCCGTAAAGGTTTTTGAATTTTTCAGTGATGTTCTCTGTTGAAAAAAAATGCACACAAAAATGCACGTATTGTGGAAAATTCCATCAAATGATGTATGCTAGAGAAAGTAATATTGAAAAGTACATATACCGTATATGGGAGAAATAAATGCGATCAAAATATCAGAATAAATGCAGAGTTTTGTGCATGTTCAAAAATTAGACTGACACAGATGTTGGACAGTAAAAATGCAGAACTGAATACACAGGGAAAAGTCATGAATCAGTCTGAAATATTTTTATTCATTTTCTAAGTACACCTTGAAATAGCTTTGTCTTGCCATTCCATTGTCATGACCTACTGTAATCTGCTAAATCTACTTTTTTCTAACGAAGTTTTGAAGTTTATACAATTAGATCTGGTGTTGTTGGCAGAAGGAATAGGGCAAGAAGGGAATCCATACAAATCCACTGCAACAAGGGACAGCGATTCTAACTCTAACTCGGAAAGGAGAAATTCATTCCGTTAGCACTGACCACAAGAATTTTGATTAAGAATTTCCTCCCCATACAAAGCAGCATTAATATTAGCATGTCAGGTCCCTGTTGGAATGCTGCCATTCTGAGGGGGAGGAGGAGGCTTCCTGGGTTGAATGTTTTGCATGCTTTTGCTTTTTCTGTAACTGCCTGAGAGTTTGCAGGGCGGGGGTGGGGCGGGGGGAATCAGCCATCTGCACAGGCTCCCTTTCAGCCATTTCCAACCTGGTGTTCAAGGTTGTGGCACTCAAAGGATGACCTCTTCTCTCCATCCCACCTCAGAGTTTTCAAAACATTTTTGCAGCATTTTATTGGCTACCAATGGACATGGGATATTGGGGTGGGGTTGGGGTGAAGGGGAAAGTTAGCCTAACGCTTTGTACTTGAATTTTACTTCTCTACAATCACTCAGTAAAAGTTTCTTTTGAAATACAAACCACTTCAAGAATTTTATTTTATTATTGTGAAGGTAGCTGAGGCAGGTCCTTACACAACAGTAGATCCTGTGAATAAAGAAAAAACTAGCTATACAGAGTCATGGTAGATGTTAATATAGTTTCAGGTGATTTAAAATTGTGAATGATAGGGAAAGGTTTGAATAGGAAGCTGCACCAACGTACAATAAACTCATACTACCCATATCTCCATTATTATTACTCTACAGAAAAATATGTTTACAATTCAGAGTTCAGTCTACAATTCTCATTTCATCCGAGATCTCCCTCACCATGCCAGCTTCCTAATAATGGTACAATAGTTGTATGCGCGCATTTATGCACACAGTCCACATGCTGAAATTAAAACAATTTAGAGAGATTAAAAGTTCTATATTGGTAGGAGAATTTGCTTGCTACCTCTGAGAAAGGGAAGATGGGTTATGGAGTAGCCATTTCCAGTCTCTTACTGATACTGGTCCATCATCCATCATTTGAAACTTCCATTTCAGGTTTTCTAAGGGTAGAACTTGTTTGACATTCTTGAAGCCCTCTTGATAAGAAGGAATTGGAGAACATGGAGTTCATCCAACATCATCTTGTGTAATTTATCAAAGATTCCATAGGAGAGAAATAACAGCTGTCATGGTATCCTGCTGCGCCGGTTGGAGGGATTGGGAGTGGAGGCACCGTTTATCGGTGGTTCTCCTCCTATCTCTCCGACCGGTCGCAGTCGGTGTTGACGGGGCAGAGGTCGGCCCCGAGGCGCCTCACTTGTGGGGTGCCGCAGGGTCGATCCTCTCGCCTTCTGTTTAACATCTACATGAAGCCGCTGGGTGAGATCATCAGTGGTTTCGTGTGAAGTACCAGCTGTATGCGGATGACACCCAGCTGTATTTTTCTACACCGGACCACCCCAACGGTTATCAAGTGCTGTCCCGGTGCCTGGAGGCCGACGGGTCTGGATGGGGAGAAATAGGCTCAAGCTCAATCCTCCAAGACAGAGTGGCTGTGGATGCCGGCATCCCGATACAGTCAGCTAACCGCTGACCATCGGTGGCGAGTCATTGGCCCCGATGGAAAGGGTCCGCAACTTAGGCGCCCTCCTGGATGAACGGCTGTCTCTAGAAGACCATTTGACGGCCGCTCCAGGAGAGCGTTTCTACCAGGTTCGCCTGGTACGCCAGTTGCGCCTTTCTGGACCGGGATGCCCTATGCACGGTCACCACGCACTCGTGACGCCTCATCTGGATTACTGCAATGCTCTCTACATGGGGCTCCCTTGAAGGGCATCCGGAGGCTGCAGTTAGTCCAGAATGCGGCTGCGCTGGTGATAGATGGAGCCCTCGTGGCTCCCGTGATAACACCCTTCCTGCGCAGGCTGCACTGGCTACCTGTGGCTTTCCGGGTGCGCTCCAAGGTTTTGGTGACCACCTTTAAAGCGCCCCATGGCATTGGGCCGGGCTACTTACGGGACCGCCTACTGCTACCGAATATCTCTCACCGACCCGTGCGCTCTCACAGAGAGGGTCTCCTCAGGGTGCCGTCGGTAGCGGCAATGTCGTCTGGCGACACCCAGGAAGGGCCTTCTGTGGGGCCCCCACCCTCTGGAATGAACTACCCCGGACTTCGCCAGCTCGGACCTCCGGACCTTCCGCATGGGCTTAAAACGTATTTATTTAATTGTGCAGGGCTGAGCTAGATTTTTAATTATTGGTTTTAAATTGGGTTTTATTTGATATTTTAATTCTAAATTTACGGGCTTTTTAGAATCAGTTTTTTAATTGTTTTATATTGTTATTTATATGTCTTTTAATGCCTGTACACCGCCCTGAGTCCTTCGGGAGATAGGGCGGTATATAAATTTGAATAAATAAATAAATAAATAAATAAATAAATAAAATTCCATAGGAGAGAAATAATAGCTGTCATCCTGAAACTGTCAGGAGTTCCTTTTAAAAGTTACACCAAGTGCAAAATTAATTAGAATAAAAGTATATTTGAATATTAGTCAGAGCAATTACCTAGGGTTAAAGTGAAGATGGTTATGTACTGCTGACTTTATTTCTTTGATCTGAAAAATAATATAGTTTTTTGCAAAATAATGTATAATGATGACATTTTCAGGATATTTTTGGATTGAACTTTGGGCCGATCTTTTTCCAAGCTACTACATGTACTAATAAAAACCTGTGAAAAACATTACTGTGTTTAATAAAGACCACTATTATTTATAGACTGTAGACTCGTCTAATATAAACTTGTTATCAGTCCCATTTCAAATAAAGCAAGCATTTCACAGTTAAATTAAACAGTAATGTCCAGCAGGCATATCCACAAAATATATGCTGTCCTTGTTGATGTTATTCCAGCTGATTTATTTTAGTAATACGTGACAATTTTTTTAGCATCTAAAAAAATATTTTTATATTTTTTTCCTGTAATTTGGATGAAGGTTTGATTCTGTCAGGAGGGAAAGGAAGGCTCCATGGGAGTTGATGCATTCCCAAAGCAGTAGATACAAATAGCTTGGAATTTAAAAAAGAAACAGTATCTGTTCCAAAACTACTTACTTGTTACTGAACTTAACAATGGTTGGGAATTATTTTGTACAATGCTGTACCATAAGAGTAAAGGTTTCCCTTGCACATATGTGCTAGTTGTTCCCAAGTCTAGGGGGCAGTGCTCATCTCCATTTCAAAGCCAAAGAGCCAACGCTGTCCGAAGACGTCTCCAGGGTCATGTGGCCAGCATGACTAAATGCCAAAGGTGCATGGAACGCTGTTACCTTCCCACCAAAGGTGGTCCCTATTTGCATTTTTTACGTGCTTTCGAACTGCTAGGTTGGCAGACGTTGAGACAAGTAATGGGAACTCACCCCGTTACGCAGCACTAGGGATTCAAACTGCTGACTTTTCGATCTACAAGCTCAGCATCTTAGCCACTGAGCCACCACATCCCTCTATCCTGTACCGTACATGTTCCTAAAACATATTGATACCTACAAACTTTTAACATGATTTCTAAATATTTCAGTTCCATGATAGTCATGTATGTAAGAAGGACAACGATATAAAATTTTCTAAATAAATTTACAAAAATAAAAATAAAGGCTTCTAGTTGATGGTGGCTCATATTTTCTCTCTACCTTTTTGTCCTGTAATATTGAATATTAACAGAATAATAGAATGTTTAATTTTTCTTCCTTCCTTTTTCTTTCACGGTAGATTTCTTTCAGGCCTTTCCTAACATCTTTGTTCCCTGCTTTCCTCTTCTTCTGTCCTTCATTCTAGCAAAGCTATTATGGTTTTTTAAAAAATAATTTTTATTAAGGATTATATTATACAAGTAAAAATGTGTTTACAATTCAGAGTTCAGTCTACAATTCTCATTTCATCTGAGATCTCCCTTGCCATGCCAGCTTCCTAATAATGGTAAAATAGTCTTGCATTTTGCTCTATTTCTCGAATTTGGTTCTCCTCATGCATTGAACTGGATCTTTATTCATTGTGTTTATTTTATTTATTGTTTTATTTATATCTACTTTTATCCCACAAATAACTCACGATATCCAACAAAGATAATCAAGCAATGAATCAGCAAACACCTAAAAGCAAACAAAGTAATAACTAAAAGCCAACATGGGTTTGTCAAAAACAGATCATGCCAGACTAATCTTATTGCATTCTTTGACAAAGTGACAAAATCAGTGGACCAGATAAATGCCGTTGATATAATTTACTTGGACTTCAGTAATCCATTTGATACAGTGGACCAAAACCTACTACTAGATAAAATAGAAAAATGTGGGTTAGACACACCACCAGATGGATTCGTAACTGGCTGACCAACTGCACTCAACATGTAGTCCTCAATGGAACTGCGTCTACATGGAGAGACGTATGCAGTGGGGTACCCCAAGGCTCTGTTTTAGGTCCAATACTCTTCAACATCTTCATCAATGATTTAGACAAGGGGATAGATGGGAACTCATCAAATTTGCACATGATATCAACCTGGCAGGAATAGCCAACACTCCAGAAGATAGGCTTAAGATACAGAAGGATCTTGGCAGACTTGAGCATTGGGCATTATCTAACAAAATGAAATTCAATGGTGAAAAAAAGTAAGGTACTACATTTAGGGAAGAAAAACAAAATGCACAGGTATACTATATGTAGTACCTTGCTCAATAGTGGTGACTGTGAGAGGGATCTTGGAATCCTAGTGAACAATCACTTAAATAAGTGATTTAAATCATCAGTTAAATCACTTAAATCATCAGTGCTTGGAATACTTTACCTGACTCTGTGGTTTCTTCTCATAATCCTAAAAGCTTTAACCAAAAACTTTCTGCTATTGACCTCACCCCATTCCTAAGAGGACCATAAGGGGTGTGTATAAGTGCCTACCGTTCCTGTCCTATTGTTTTTTTTCCTTCTTCTTATATATATATATGCTTATACCTCCTTATATTTACTCATATATATGTTTATATACTATATAATCTTTTTTGTATGATACCTACATATATTGTTGTGACAAAATAAATAAATAAATAAATAAATAAATAAATAAATAAATAAATAAATAAATAAATAAATAAATAAATAAAATAAATATGAGCCAGTAGTGTGCTGCAGCTGCCAAAAAAGCCAACCCAGTTCTTCTATCAGAGGAATAGAATCAAGATCATGTGAAGTGCTAATACCACTTTATAATGCATTGGTAAGGCCACACTTGGAATACTGCATCCAGTTTTGGTTGCCATAATGTAAAAAATATGTGGAGATTCTAGAAAGAGTGCAGAGAAGAGCAACAAAGATGATTAGAGGACTGGAGGCTAAAACATATGAAGAACGGTTGCAGGAACTGAGTATGTCTAGTTTAATGAAAAGGACTAGGGGAGACACGATAGCAGTGTTCCAATATCTCTGTGGCTACCACAAAGAAGAGGGAGTCAAGCTATTCTGCAAAGCACCTGAGGGTAGAACAAGAAGCAATGGGTGGAAACTAATCAAGGAGAGAAGCAACCTAGAACTAAGGAGAAATTTCCTGAGAGTTAGAACAATGTAATCAAGTCACATGATGACTTGCCTGCAGAAGTTGTGAATGCTCCAACACTGGAAGTTTTTAAGAAGATATTGGATAACATTTGTCTGAAGTGGTGTAGGGTTTCCTGCCTAAGCAGGGGGCTGGACTGGAAGACCTCCAAGGTCCCTTCCAACTCTGCATTCTGTATTCTGTAAATCCCCCTCCTTCTATTTCATCCCTCTGAGATGGGTTGGGCTGAGAGTGAGTGATTGGCCCAAGATCACCCAACTGGTTTTCAGGGCAAGTCTAAAACTCATGGTCCCCTGTTTTCTGACTGCTATTGTTCCTCCTTCTAGATTTTAGCTACAATAGTCTCTACCCAGCACTGTGCTCTTTCTGGTTTCTTCTATGCTTTGGACTGATTCTCCTCCCATTTTCTGGCTCTCACACCAGGGTAACAATCTTTCCTCAGTCACCTTCCTCTAGTTTCTTCTGCTCTTTGGATGCTTTGAAAATATTCTGCTTGGAGTTCAGATGGAAAATGTTCTAGCATCAGCCCAAGCTGTGTTTCTTAGAACAGTATTCATAGCAGCAGCATATAATTCTAATTACAATAATCAGTCAATACACAATATACACAGCTGTAGCAGAGCCCAGATGAAGCGCGTTTCCTGAATTGTCTTGTACCTTTTCTAAGAAGCCTATTATAGCATTCTTACAACCATATAATGTACATGCACTGTTAGACATCCAATAGAGCTTAACAGGCTTCAATAATTACTAGGATGAGGTATTTAGGTGAAATAAAGGCTATAGGTGAAGCTAAAGCAATTGAAAGAATTTAAAACAGGTGTAACAACTTAGTTTATAAAAGTTCTTGATGACAGCACATATTCCAAATTACAAAAGCTCAAGTTTATCTCAGGTGTGGATATTATTTTAAATTTATTTAATTGCTAGGACCTAATAAAACTTACTTAAGGGTCATCCTCTGCAAAGAGACCAATTACATATTCATTCTCTTTATTTTCAAGCTTTTCATATGCTGATTATATCTAATCAGGGGTTTTATAGATAATATGAATAATTGTGGGGGAAATCGACAGTCCTGATTAGTGCCCCTACTTCATTGTGATATATTCTTAATTGAAGGAATTTATTTGAAAGTAAACTAGAAATTACATTTCCCTTCCAATATTTTCAGGAAAAACTATGTGACATATAACATATGTGGGTTATGTCATCATCCCAAGTATTGTGCTTATTTAATTGGTAATAATACTATTTTTCTTGCAGTAGTGGAATCACGCAAAAATACACAATAGGAAGGCTACCAATCAATTCCTTCTCTCTTCATTATTCAAATCTTAATGAATAGAATAGAATAGAATTTTTTATTGGCCAAGTGTGATTGGACACACAAGGAATTTGTCTTGGTGCATATGCTCTCAGTGTACATAAAAGAAAAGATACGTTCATCAAGGTACAACAGTTACAACACAAATGATGGTCAATATATCAATATAAATCATAAGGATTGCCAGCAACAAAGTTACATTCATACAGTCATAAGTGGAAAGAGATTGGTGATGGGAACGATGAGAAGATTAATAGTAGTGCAAATTTAGTAAATAGTTTGACAGTGTTGAGAGAATTATTTGTTTAGCAGAGTGATGGTCTTCGAGAAAAAACTGTTCTTGTGTCTAGTTGTTCTGGTGTGCAGTGCTCTATATGCCTGGGACAGAAAAAAAGATTATTGGAAATCCCTGCTTCAACTGCTACTGGGTTTTGCAGAATAAATATAATCTCTCCAATTACTACCAGTAAAGCAAAATATATTTATCTTGGAGACAGACTTGTTCATTGATTCAATAATAGTAATTGTGGATTATAGCCTGTAGAGGACACCAGTCTCTTATATATAACTAAAAGTGAAACCAGAAGATAGGATAGTTGATAGTCATTGTGAAGTGATGAACCACTTCTGTCTTGGTTTGTTTGTTTGTTTCTGGGCCAATTAATCAGTAAAACCAACATAGGCATGCATGAGAAGCCACAATGACACCAAATGACAATATGCACATCATGAAGTCATCACACAATGACTTGTTTTTTATATTCGTATCAGGACATCAGATCAATGATTACATGATTACATGAGTTGTACAATTTGCCCCTCCATCCCATCCCCAGTATATTCTAGAAAGGTGAGTTCCCTGTGGTTCACTAAAAAAAGAAGAAGAGAGAGATGCTATTAAGATGCTCATGTAGGAAAGTGAATTTAGATTAGGGCAATGAAACCTGGGCCATGCAATTCTAAATATCACTTATTAATGTCTGAGGGGATTGCAATTTAATTTAGCAACTGGTTGTGCATAATGAAGACAATGACCTTGATGGAAAGAGCTGTTAATAAAGCAATGAGCAGACAAACTTTGCAGAAGCCAAGGTAGGGGAGAGGTATGAAAGGGTCTGTAAGGGACACCCTACAAATTCACATGATGATAAAAGGAAAGGCAGGAGAAGCATATTCAGACTTCCAATACCCTGATACCCTGTTTCCCCCAAATTAAGACGTCCCCTGATAAGCCCAATCTGGCTTTTGAGTGCATGGCAATAAGGCCAAGTGCTTATTTCAGGACTCAAAAAAATAAAAAAAATAAAACAGGGTCTTATTTTTGGGGAAACATGGTATCATAACCAATCTTAATAAAAGTAGGTTTGGGCAGATGTAATATCTATATTTAGCATTCAGTTGACACTGATTTCTCATCCCTGGAGTTATTATTCCAAAACTTTTAAAGAATTGATTATTGTAGCAATAATTTAAAATCTTTTGATTATTTCCATTTTCCTCAGAGCAGTGTGTGTGTGTGTGTGTGTGTGTGTGTGTGTGTGTGTGTGTGTGTGTGTGCACGCACACATGCACACCCCCCCCACACACTTGCTGAACCTAAACCGGTCAGATTTAAGTCAGATTTGTGACAAACAGATTAATTAAAACAATGACAAGAACACTTTCCCCACTATTTGTTGATAGTTTTGCTGGAAGAACTAGGTGAGCACAGTTCAAAAATAAGCATAACCTGCCAATACGCAGAACAAATGCTCAGAAAAAGAAATAACACCGAACTAAAATAATAGATACAAACAAGAAGCATTTGTGCCAGATATTTTATGTTTATTTCTTTAGCAATGCTTGCAGCTTTAGCATAGTTTCTCACAAATCATTTTGGCACAGTGCTTGCTAAGCCAAGTATTACATTTTTTATAGCAATAAAAAGGAGAAAAGTGCATAACTATTCCTAGACTGTATTCTGTGCATGTGGGTAAAAATACTTTCCAAATTACCAATTTAGACTGTTCCTTGCTAATGATTTAAAAGAAATTCATGGAACTACTCTAATGCAGAATTCACCTATTGTGGCAGTCAGCATCAACAAATAATTTTATTAGTCTTCATCATTCTGAGGTGGAAAAATAAGTACATTAAGTTTAAGAAAGCTGCATTAAAAAAACATATGTTTTAGAAAGAGGAATATGCAACAAAGTATGTTAAGTTTGGCTGAATATAAATAAATCATTGTTAGAGTTAGTGGGGAACTCATACATCAGGTAAACTAGTTCAGTTTTGAACAAAATTGTATACAAATCTCTGTATTGTGGAATAATACTTCCAGAATCTGGATGGAAATAATGACGATTTTGACATTGAAAAAGAACAGATTTCAAGACATCTCCTTTGTCCTTCAGTGAGTTTATTTATGGAAAAGAACAGAGTAATTGTGTTTCTGTTTGTACAATGGTAGAAAAGTTACGTTATATTTTTCTGTGCCATGTGTAACCCAATTTCTCCACCATTTTTTCTGTTGATATTTTTTCTGTTGAGGACCCAGATTGTTAGGGACAATAAAAGTTGACTTTGTATATAATATACAAATGGATGAAGACTATTGCTTAACACAGTGTAAGCCACCCTGAGTCTTCAGAGAAAGGCAAGATATAAATTCAAATTAAAAAAAAAATTGCAGAGTCACACCTTTCAGTAGTTTGAATGTACAGATGTTTAATTTGTCACTAAACATAGAATAGAATAGAATAGAATAGAATAGAATAGAATAGAATAGAATAGAATAGAATAGAATAGAATAGAAGAATAAAATCTAATTCTAATTCTAATTCTAATTCTAATTCTAATTCTAATTCTAATTCTAATTCTAAAAGAAAAGATACATTCATCAAGAATCATAAGGTACAACACTTAATGATAGTCACAGGGTACATCATCTTAAGCTTAGTGATAAGTCACTTAAATGTGAGCCAGCAGTGTGCAGCAGTAGTCAAAAAAGCTAATATAGTCCTTGATTGTATAAACAGAGGCATAGGATCAAAATCATGTGAAGCATTAATACTTCTCTATAAAGCCTTAGTAAGGTCACACCTGGAATACTGCACCCAGTTTTGGTCACCACATTACAAAAAAAAGATGTTGAGACATTGGAAAAAGTGCAAAGAAGAGCAACTAAGACAATTAAAGGCCCGGAGACAAAAATATGAAAAACAGTTGCAGGAATTGGGTATTGCTAATCTACAGAAAAGAAGGACTAGGGATGACATGATAGCAATGTTCCAATATTTGAGGGGTTGCCACAAAGAAGAAGGGGGAGGTGTCAACTTATTTTCCAAAGCACCAGAAGGCAAGACAAGAAACAATGGACGGAAACTAATCAAGGAGAGAAGCAACCTGGAATTAAGGAGAAACTTCCCAACAGTGAGGACATTTCTGAAGCTTGCCTTCAGAAATTGTAAAGGCTTCATCACTGGAAGTTGAAAACAACCAGTGGTTGGACAACCACCTATCTGAAATGGTATAGGGTCTCCTGCTTGAGCAGGGGGTTGGACTAGAAGACCTCCAAGTTCCCTTCCAACTCTATTCTGATTGACAATGGGAACCACTACTTTCCTTCCCTAACTCATTTATCTAGTACATTCTAGTATAGTGTATAAAGTCATTGTATAATGGACAATGGCTTTAAACTATTTCCAATGGAAGAATGAGGGTAAAAGCGAGGTTTTAGCATTGAATCACAATTATTGTGGTATATTAAAGATCTCTAGGTCAAAGACTTTGTGAAACATTCTGAATTTTATAAAAGCTTTTTCAACAGGTGAATTGAAGTATTCTATATACAAATTCATTCATGTATCTTATATTAAATCATTTCTTTTAAATTTTAAACCTTATAAGCAGTGCTGGGGTGGGCAATCCTTTTGTTACTATAGTTTACTTTTTTCCCCAGCAGCCCAGTGTATCTAAACAGAAAGAACCTAAAAGAAGTGGAAAAATAATCAGGATGACAAAAACAAGTGCAAAGAGGAAGTAAAAAGAATGAGGGTACCACCAGCAGGACTAAGTCTTCAGTATAAGAAAAAATATAAGATGTATTTAAAGTAGTTGGACATTGCAAACAAAAAAACCCACAAATAACTAGTTTTAATTTTACTCTGGCCTGATTGTTATCCAATGTATTTTGAATTGTATACAAAAGACTTCTAATCTTTTAAACTATTTAAATCTCTAAAGCTTTTGGATTTTTCAAAATATTTTGTAGTCTTGAAGTGATCCTAAGAATCCTTTGCCAAAAATGGCAGAATATTAAACTTTGATTGTTTATGTTTTGCCTCTAAATTTACAGGGGACTAAAACCTTCTCAGAAATATCTTGACTCATTCTTATACTGCAAGCTCAGAGAATGAGGGTTGCTGGAATATGTGCTTTACAAAACACATCTCTTTAATTCTAAACTATTAATTCTGGCAAAAAACCACTTGTTTTACAGGCTGGTTTATTCAATTAAAATTTGAGTGAAATACTTAAAATAGAACAGCCCTGTTAATGCACACGCAAGCACGCGCATACACACATACATCAAATATGTTCAGTCATAAATGTAGAATTTGTTTCTTACTTTTGCTGACAGGAATTTAGAGATGATGACATAGGGCAAAAAGAAGCTTGCTGTCAAGCTGTACTGGAATCCCTGCAGTGTCCATTTCTTGACCTATTCTACCTTGAAGGGCTGACAAATAATAATGTTAGAGAATGAGATAATTCATTACATTAGGTAATGAAAAGGGCACAGTGCCATATGTTAATCTATCCCCAGTTGTTTATCCTTTTCCATTTCTAGTTTTCACTTGCAACATTGGGTGTACTTCATAACTTAATTTAGAAAAATACACATGTGCCATGCCATTATTTAATTAATTTATTTTTGCTCGTCCCCTTCCCCAAAAGAATTCCAATATCTGCAGTTGAATCCATTTTACTTCTATGAACCTAACTGCTTAAATCAAATCAAATCAAATCAAACCTTTATTGTCAATGCACAACATGTGTACAATGAAATTAGTAGCCCATGGAAACTGTCGTTCCCTGCAAATGACAGCATTGTTGTTTTAAAAAATACATATATAACAATGAAAATGTAGCTCTGTGTTCACTACAGAGTGTATCAGTGGCTTGCTTACAGTATATTGGAATCAAAGTCTCCGTAACAGAATGGAACCCATTTATGTTCCATAGAAACAACTATGTCAGAATTCACAATGGACACTTTCAGTGTGGAAGATAATACTCATGTTAAAGTTAGCACAGAAAAACCTTGATTGTCCATAGTCTCCAATTCATACAAAGAATGGATGGATACCTGCAGTATTTGTTTCTGATTCATCTTATTACCACCTACATTGTCTGGTAGATTAGTAAACCTGCTTCTAAACACAAGTGCAGCAGTCTTTCAAAAAACTGGCAAACCTGTTGAAAATAGGACTACTGGGGAAGGAAGGTGTCTGCCTGCTGGTTATGGTTCAAAGAAGAATATGTCAAGTATTTCACTTTTCCTGATAATGTTAAACATTTTAAATAATAAATTGCCTTCTTTATTGTTTATTGGTCAAGGATGCCTCCCCTTTGACGATGTCTGGTTGTGGGCACAAACCTTCAATGATGACTTTAGATGCTGACATCCCAACTCAGGATTACTGCGTATAAAACTATTTAAAATGAGTTGTGTAAATACCAGTGTTGATGTGTTATTATCCAGAAGTTATTAATTTCCAAAAATTATTCACATGTTTAAAAATATAATCTCTCACGATTCATCAGTAGGGTGTAGGAAGATTGCGTGGGATGCAGAAGGGAGCTTTGCTTCGTGCATGTGATAGCAACAGGGATAGCACTTAGTTATATACTGATTCATAGGGCTTTACAGCCCTCTCTAAGCAGTTTACAGAGACAGTATATAATGCCCTCCAAAATCTGGGTCACCATTTTACCGACCTCAGAAGGATGAGTCAACCTTGGGCCAGTCAGGATTCAACTGCAGCCTGTGGGCAGAGTTAGTCTGCAATATTGCATTCTAACTACTCTCTTTCCTTTTCCATCTGTTGACATGCCGAATGGGATAATTATTATTGTTAATGGATGGAAACTAATTAAGGAGAGACCCACCTTAGATCTAAGGAGAAATTTTCTGACAATTAGAAAAATTATTCAGTAGAATAACTTGCTTCAGGAAGTTGTAGTTATTCCAACACTGGAGGTTTTTAAAAAGAGATTGGACAACCATCTGTCTGGAATGGTATAGGGTTTCCTGCTTGAGCAGTGGATTGGACTAGAAGGTCCCTTCCAACTCTGTTATTTTGTTAGTGGAATACTGATCTTCCAGAAAACTGATAGACCTATTATTCACTCAATAATTTCTGTCTCAGGCAAGTGCTTGGAGTCATCTAATCCTACCTCCTTGCATGTTACAGACAATGATTGGATTACATGCAGTGGTGGGATTCAGCCAGTTCGCACCTATTCGGGAGAACCGGTTGTTAACTTTCTAAGCAGTTCAGAGAACCATTGTTGGAAGAAATCTTATTTTGTTTTTTTCCACTTTACAGGGATAATCCTGTAAGGAAGGCAGGAAGGAAACATTCTGTTGGTGTTTCTAGCCTAATCTTTACTTTCCTGCTTACAGAAACTGCCTCTCTGCTTAACCCTTATTACATTGTAACAGCTAAGGTGAAGCGCCCATCCATGTGAGTGACGTTGAGTTGGCCACACCCACACAGTCACATGACCACCGAGCCATATTTACCCAGCTGGTCATTAAGGCAGAGAACTGGTTGTTAACTTATTTGAATCCCACCACGGATTACATGGGAGGGGAAGGAAAATGAAACCAGGAGATTATTGCCACGAAACTGTGCTATGTTAAAACTGTAAGCATAGCACTAAACATTCCACTCTAGAGGCAATTCAATTTATGTTGACAGTCTTTTCTGCCAACTCAAGGACAAAACAAATGCATATTAATTTACCCATGAGTATTTGCCCTTATTCTCTACTTTAGTTCAGTAGGACATTGACAGGCATTGACAGGCATTGAATGATGTCTGGTCTGTTAGCAGTTTGGCAGCTGGTGAAGAAATGAAAAGATGACAACAAGTTGCTCACCAAAATGCATTGCTTGGCACTTCTTTGGTATAAATCGCAAAATTCCTTTATAGATAAAAATATTCTTTCTTCTTATAAATTGTTTAATAATTCAGCTACAAAGGTCATGTACGGTCTCTATATTCATTATATCAAGGAGGCTCCTGTTAATAGAGAGAGTCTGACAGGGATGCAATTTAGCAGTATCTTTATTTAATTACCATATTTCCTCGAAAATAAGACCCTGTCTTATATTTTTCTGAGCCCTGAAATAAACACTTGGCTTTATTGCGCTCAAAAACCCAATTGGGCTTATTATCAGGGGATGTCTTATTTTGGGAGAAACAGGGTATTACACCATTACTTTTTTTCCCAGATCAACTATCTCTCTCATCAGCCACCAAAACTGACATAGAAACATATCATAATTCTCTTATATGCAGAAAATGCTTTCCACATTTCTATCAGCCTAAAAAAAGAAGAATTTTTTAGTTGAATATTGTAATAAAGAAGCATTTGATATTATAAAATCAAGATATTGGCATTTGCTAAGCAGTGTAAAACATATATTTGGAAATTAAACAATTATCCAATTAAGAAGATAAAATTATTTACAACTTGGGATTGTATTTCTTGCTACAACCAATATGTAAGATGCTTAGGGAATATATAGTGAAATTGTATTCCCTAAAAGATCTGCCATACCTGTTCAAACTTTTTTATATACCAAAAGAGTATTATTATCATTATTATTATCTCTTTTATTCATTAAACATGAAACTCAAGTCAACTGAACATTTAAAAATGTATCACAAATATCATTGACTGGCGCTGATGGTTGATACAGGCTGCTGCCAGCATCCTAGGTATCAACCAATTATCTGAAAATGTAAGATGTTCCGAGTAGCACAGTTTTTTGCAGTTCTGCTGGTGTTATTGCAAGAAGTTGCAATTTATTGATACATTTTATAAAATTCTTGGACATGGTACCAAGTGCCCCGATGACAATGGGTATCATTGTTACATGCTTCATCCATAATTATGTGTATTATTTTATTTACACAAAATGACAGTATACACAGCAAACGAGATAACTATGCTGGATTTTGTATCACAGATCACTAGTCGAACACTTCCCAAGCGTTTAGGACTATGTGATGTATTGGCGAATTATGTGAGCAGATCCCAGTAAGGTGGCCTTCTGCAGCTGACCAATGGTGATCTTGTCAGCGCCAATTGCTTTTAAGTGCTTGCCTAGGTCTTTAGGCACAGCTCCCGGTGTGCTGAGTACCACTGGAACCACCTGCACTGATTTATGCCAGAGTCTCTGCAATTCGATTCTCAAATCTTGATATCTGGTGACTTTTTCAAGTTGTTTCTCATTGATTCTGCTATCACCAGGTATAGCAATGTCGACTATCCACACTTTTTTCTTTTCCTCAATTGTGATATCTGGGGTATTGTGTTTCAAAACTTTATCAGTCTGTATTCAGAAATCCCACAGTAGTTTTGCATGTTCATTTTCAATCACTTTTTCAGGCTTATGATCCCACCAGTTCTTTGCTACAGGCAGATGGTAGTTGTGACACAAGTTCCAGTGGACCATCTGAGCGACTGTGTTGTGACGCTGTTTGTAGTCGGTCTGAGCTATTGTCTTACAACAGCTCAGTATGTGATCAATGGTTTCATCTGCTTCTTTGAAGATATTATTATTATTATTATTATTATTACTACTACTACTACTACTACTATTACTATTGCAATAAAATCCATACACATCTTTTGCCTCATTGGAAAAGGTTCACAAACTTTCTAGGATCATATTTTAAGTCCCATGTTGCCTTTCCCATGTGATGTTATGTCACAAGACTGGCATCAGTAAAACTGCATTCAGTACCTCGATACATCTTTGCCTACCAAATTAAACTGCTTTCCTTCCCAGCAGATAAATTCCCTGGGTCCTTTCTGATAATTATGTTTCAATTTGGACCAAGACAACACAATAAGAAACTTTTAGCAATTAATTTAATTCAAGTGCACATCCTAAGGCATAACCGTGTGGTAGAAGCAATCAAAAAATTCCTTAAAGACAGTGATATTCAGTCAGATCTGATGTGGCTTCCTAAAGGTATTTTGAATTAGCTCTTACACCACTTCCAGAAATGCTAGATATTTAAATCAAATTATTGTCTCCAAACTGAAGAGGGCCTTAGTACAGTTCAATTCATTTAGAAAGGACTGGATTCAAATAAAGGTAATTGATTCAAATCTAGTGTATGCCCATGCATAAGAGGAACCACTAATGTCTTGTTATACTTGTTATAATTCTTTACAATATAGAATTATACTGTTGTATAATTCTATACAGCTAATCCTTGATTTACAAGACTTCATTTAGTGACCATTCAAACTTACAACAGCACTGAAAGAAATGACTTATGACCATTTTTCACACTTACAACCGTTGCAGCATCCCCTTGATCACATGATCAAAGTTTGGATGCTTAGCAACTGGTTCATATTTATGACTGTTGCAGTGTCCAGGGGCCACATGATCAGTTTTTGTGACCTACTGACAAGCAAAGTCAATGGGGAAGCCAGATTCACTTAATAACAATGTTACTAACTTAACAACTGCAATGATTCACTTAACAACTATGGCAAGAAAACTCATAAAATTCACTTAACAAATGTTTCACTTACCAACATAAATTTTGGGCTCGGTTATGGTCATAAGTCAAGGACTACCTGTATTGACATTTGCCATAAGCTCATAAACCATGCATAACCTAATTCCCCAGCTATTTTGATTGGTGTTGCATTATGTTGTTATTTATTTATGTTGTAATTTTTATAGGGCCACGCATCTCAGGTTCATGGCTCTCAGCATTAAAAGAAAATATAAAGCTATAACAAAAATAGAAAAACAAAACATCAGAGATAACTGTGCTATGGACAAACTAGTTCTGTGCCATGAAGAGTTTTATAAAGCAGAAAAGTATCTTGAACAACAATCTTCCTACAGCACACATATGCTGACTTCTTCATATATGTAGTTTATAAATATTAATTTTGCTTCAACTAGTACAATAATATATGCTTACTGTATGTAATGTTTTTGTTCCATTCAAATAGAAATGGATATTGATGATGGTGACAATTCTAAGAGCAATCAGCTGCTAATAATTTTTATTGAGTTGAATATGACTCAATAAAAAATATCAGAAGAGAAAACTGAACTACTATAGATTGTGTTTGTAATGTTAGATATGGCTTCAATGAAAACTTTTGTGACATCTGGTACGTTATAATTGTGTCCAGACACCAACAAAATCCACAATTGGTCATATTTTTCATAGCAGGGAAAGGAATGTGCCTCTCACTAACAATGACAGTCCCTGAAATATCAAGTGTGATTGGAACAACATTTTTTGCAAAGGTTTTTTTTAGCCAAAAATACAAGTATATTAAAAATAGCAGTCATATATCCACATAAAATGTCTAACGCCTGTCTGCCTTTAGTGATTTCCCTTAGCACTGTTTTTTCTCCTGCTAATTGGCTCTCATGACTTTCATAGGGTGATTCTCTAAGGCATAAAACAATTAGAAAAACAGCCTAAAATTATTTTAAGATATGGTATTTCCGTTGCTACTCAAAGGGCTTCTTATTTTCTTTTCCAGCCAGAAAAGTTGAGTGCAATAAAGTTGAATAATATCTCTATTCTCAGCAAGAGGGATAAATGATATAATCATTACAGAATTTTTTAAAAATCCACTTAATACAAATAGTTTCCCAACAGACTATCACAGCAGGTTGCATCGTATAAAATCCTGACTTAAGCTAGAATAAGCTAAACACAGCTAAACCCCAAGGCTGTGCTATTCTTGTTAGCTCTCTTTAAATAAGCCCAGGTGCCCTATAATCACTCCAGCAAAACTAGTTTTATTTTTAAAGGGAGTGTGAGCTATCAGTTATCGGAGGGTCAGGAGAGAGACAATACAGCAAACACCCTAAAAGAAATATTATTTCCGATTTCCTTTTCCCTACTTCTCTTCTTATTTCTGATAGGTAAGATCAGAAATTCTTTAACAATGTAGAGAGAAAAATATGTGTGTCTCCTTCCAGGAGATTCCAGAATTAATGGGCCAGACCCTTCAACTCACCTTCACCTGACTCACCCAATCAAACCAACTAATTTCTAATACAGTTCTCCCCATCACCATGGTTACTGGACTCAAGGCACACAGGTTATACAATCAGACAGGAAGTGTGTTAAGGGAACAACTCTGGTGAGGGTGTATGTGCAACTTGGGTTGTATATTATTAACAGCATTATACAAATGGGATTTGGGCAGGCAATTTGGAGCTGAATGTTTGGCAACTACTTTAATAGTACTATTTCTAGAAACGGTAAACGAGGTGTTTTTGCAGTACGTCTTGTTAAAACTGACTAGAGTCTAGCTATATTTAATGTTTATTAGGATTGTCTTCCCCTAAAACAGCAGCACATTCCTTGCAAACAGGACTAATTTTCAAGCAATAGGGTGGAAAAGTTCTTCCTGAGATGGGTTATTGATTATTTCCTTATAATATAGTTTGATAAGTGGCATCATGGGTTGTGAGATGACTATATGAGGTGCAGTGCTAAAGCAATAACACAGTTATGTCAACACACTAAAAGGGAGAACCTTATTATTTTTTATTAGACTCTGTCAATCTTCAAGGACAAATTTAGGGGATGTAGTGAGAGGAAATTAAATATTTCAGTGGTATCTGTTTTTCTGAAATGATCCTCTTGATTCAGTTCTTAGCACAGGACTGGCAGAGAGAAGAAATCAATTCAGTGGCTGGAAAGAAAGAGTCACACAAGAACGAGTGCTACTAGTTTGGAGAAAATAGACATGTCCATATATTAAGCTTTCAACTGCTTGCTTAAGGATTTTTATGCAGACGCTGGCCATTGTGTTTGGGACATTAACTCTAAAGGAGATAAAATCAATATAAAAAAAAAACTGGAGGAACACTCCTTTGTAAACTAGAAGAATACTGAAATTCCTCAAGAGAATTGGACCTTAAATATCCTTTTATATGCTTTCTTGTGTCCCTTTGTATATACTTGGAAATGATGTAAAAAGTAGATTTTTATTTTTTTTAAACTGAGGGAAATCTGAATATTCAATACTGAGTTTGAAGCATGCATTTTGTTTCAGTTGCTGCTTTGCAAATCTCTTGTGGCTGTATGAACTAACAAAAATTAATACTGTTAGAAAATCCATAGACCTTCATTGGAAGTGAGACTTCAAAACAAAAAGCAGACTGGGTGTAACTTCATTATCCAACTTGGATAAATCACAAATGAACAGTACTTTTCCACTGTCTCTCAACGCCCTTTCAATTCCACCTTGATGGGCTGGTAAAACAGCCCCACCCCTTTTCCCCCTACAAAAATTATCCATTTTGATTGAATGCTGTTTCTTTTTCAAATATTTTTTTAATTTATTTTAATTTATTTATTTGTCAAACACAACAGTATATATAAGTATAAGCATGAAATAACCATACGAATTGGATACAATCAAAGGGAACATTAGGACAGGAACGGTAGGCACGCTGGTGCTCTTATGCACACCCCTTACAGACCTCTTAGGAATGAGGTGAGGTCAATAGCAGATAGCCTTTGGTTAAAGCTTTGGGGATTTTGGGAAGAGACTACAGAGTCAGGTAGTGCATTCCAGGCATTAACAACTCTGTTACTGAAGTCATATTTTCTACAATCAGGATTGGAGCAGTTCACAGTAAGTTTAAATCTATTGTGTGCTCATGTATTGTTGCGATTGAAGCTAAAGTAGTCTTCAACAGGAAGGACATTGTAGCAGATGATTTTATGAGTTATATTCAGGTCATGCCGAAGGCAGCGGATTTCTAAATTTTCTAAACCCAGGATTTCAAGTCTGGTGGCATAAGGTATTTTGTTGTGATCAGGACATGTTCAATTGTATTAATGTCTGAAATGAGGTGTGGGTTCCAGACAGGCGAGTTGTACTCGAGAATTGGTCTAGCAAATGTTTTGCATGCTCTGGTTAGTAGTGTAATCTTTCTGGAGAAGAAGCTACGCAAGATTAAGTTTACAACTCTTAAAGCTTTTTTGGCGATGTAGTTCAGTGGGCTTTGGCACTTAGATCATTTGATATGAAAACTCCAAGGTCTTTGACAGGTTGAGGGTCATCTACAAGGTAATGTCCATCAAGCTTGTATTTAGTGTTCTGATTCTTTTTTCCAATGTGTAAGAAAAGAGCATTTGCTGGTTGAGATTTGGAGTTGCCAAATTTCTGACCATTCGGATACAAAGTCAAGGTCTTTTTGAAGGGTAGCCGCATTGTTGGTAGTGTTAAATAGTTTAACTTCATCGGCGAGGAGAACACAATTACTTATAATATGGTCACAGCGGTCGTTAATGTATAATAGGAAGAGTGTTGGTCCCAGACTTTCCCCATTCCCCGAGTGGCCAGTCTCCTCAGGGCTTGGACCTTCGGCTGATGTTATGCAATGCCAGGTCCGTAGTAAATAAAGCCCCCCTGATTTATGATCTTATACAGGGGGGGCTGCGGACCTTATGGGCATTTCAGAGACTTGGTTGGGCATTGAGGGAGGGATGCCCCTGGTGGAGATGTGCCCACCGGGTTTCCGGGCATTTCATCAGCCGAGGGCCCAAGGTAGGGGTGGAGGGGTGGTGGTGGTTTTTAAAGAGAGTCTAGAGCCGATGGAGGCCACTGTACCTCAGATAGCCGGTTGTGAATCCCTTTACGTGAAGTGGGATCGTAGGGTGCAGGTGGGCTTGTTGATCGCATACCTGGCTCCTTGCTGCGTGACAACAGTCCTGCCCGAGTTGCTGGAGATGATAGCCGGGATGGCGGTTGATACCCCTAGGCTTATGGTCGTGGGGGACTTCAACCTGCCATCAGCTGGTATGTCGTCAACGGCGGCTCGGGAATTCATGGCCTCCATGATGGCCATGGACCTACCCAATTAGTTGACGGCCCCACCCACGTTGGGGGAAACACACTGGATCTGATTTTTGTCTCTGGACAGTGGTTGAGTGATCTGGAAGTACGAGAATTAGTCACTGAACCTTTGTCATGGTCAGATCACTCTCTCCTTCGTCTGGACTTTCGGACCGCCGCTCAACACTGCAGGGAGATGGGACCAATGCATTGGTTCCATCCCAGGCGACTGATGGACCTGGAGAGGTTCCTGATGGAGCTTGGGCCGTTCCCTGGCGATCTGGCCCACGGCTCGGCTGAGGAGCTTGTTGCGGCCTGGGAACAGGCCGCGGTGGGAGCCTTGGACCGTGTCAAGCCTTTGCGGCCTCTGACCAGGCGTAGGTCTCAACCAGCTCCTTGGTTTTCCGAGGAGCTGAGGGAGATGAAGTGCCGGAGAAGATGCCTAGAGAGTGCTTGGAGGTCCAGCCGTTCTGAAGCTGACCGTACACTAGTTAGGTCTTTCACCCAGACCTATCTAGTGGCATTGAGGGAGGCCAAGCGGGCCTATGTTTCTACCCTCATTGCGTCAGCAGAGAACCGCCCAGCCTCCCTGTTTAGGGTGACTCACTCCCTCCTTCACCAGGGGGGATGCGATGATCCCTTACAGGGTTGTGCTGAGGATTTCAAAAGGTATCTGTTTGACAAAATTGCTCAGCTTCGGGACGGTCTGAACCAAAATTGGGTAGTTTTGGGTGAGGTGACAGAGGCTAGTCTTGTTGAGACCATCTGGGAGGAGTTTGATCCTGTGGCTCCCGAGGACATGGACAGGTTGCTGGGATGGATGAATGCCACCACATGTTTATTGGACCCGTGTCCCTCCTGGTTGGTGCTGGCCACCCGTGAGGTTACACGAGGCTGGCTCCAGGGAATTGTCAATGCTTCCTTGGGGGAGGGTGTTGTTCCCACCGCCTTGAAAGAGGCGGTGGTGAGGCCCCTCCTCAAGAAGCCCTCCCTGGACCCAGCTGTTTTGGGTAACTATCGTCCAGTCTCGCTTTGTGGCGAAGGTTGTTGAGAGTATGGTGGCACATCAGTTACCCCAGTACCTGGATGAATCTGTCTATCTAGACCTGTTCCAGTCCGGTTTCCGACCCGGGTACAGCACGGAGACAGCTTTGGTCGCGTTGGTGGATGACCTCTGGAGGGCCCGGGATAGGGGTTATTCCTCTGCCCTGGTTCTCCTAGATCTCTCAGCGGCTTTCGATACCATCGACCATGGTATCCTGCTGCAACGGTTGGGGAGTTTAGGAGTGGGAGGCACCGTGTTTTGGTGGTTCTCATCCTATCTCTCCGACCGATCGCAGATGGTGTTGGCAGGGGGGCAGAGATCGACCTCGAGGTGCCTCCTTTGTGGGGTGCCACAGGGGTCGGTTCTCTCGCCTCTCCTGTTCAACATCTATATGAAGCCGCTAGGTGAGGTCATCAGTGGTTTTGGGGTGAGTTATCAACTGTACGCGGATGACACCCAGCTGTACATTTCCACCTCTGACCACCCCAATGAAGCTGTCAAAGTGTTGTCTCGGTGTTTGGAGTCCGTGCGGGTCTGGATGGGGAGAAACAGGCTCAAGCTCAACCCCTCCAAGACAGAGTGGCTGTGGATGCCGGCATCCCGGTACAGCCAGCTGCAACCGCGGCTGACTGTTGGGGGCGAATCATTGGCCCCAATGGAGAGGGTGCGCAATCTGGGTGTTCTCCTGGATGGACGGTTGTCTTTTGAAGATCATTTGGCGACCGACTCCAGGAGAGCTTTTTACCAGGTTCGCCTGGTCCGTCAGTTGCGCCCCTTTCTAGATCGGGATGCCTTATGCACGGTCACTCACGCCCTCGTCACTTCTCGCCTGGACTACTGCAATGCTCTCTACATGGGGATCCCCTTGGGGAGTACCCGAAGGCTTCAGTTGGTCCAGAATGTAGCTGCGCGGGTGATAGAGGGAGCCACTCATGGCTCCCATATAACACCAATCCTGCGCAGACTGCACTGGCTACCTGTGGTCTTCCGGGTGCACTTCAAGGTGTTGGTTATCACCTTTAAAGCACTCCATGGCATAGGACCGGGATATCTTCGGGACCGCCTTCTGCTACCACATGCCTCCCACCGACCGGTACGCTCCTATAGAGAGGGTCTCCTCAGGGTGCCGTCAGCCAAACAGTGTCGGCTGGCGACCCCCAGGGGGAGAGCCTTCTCTGTGGGGGCACCTACCCTCTGGAACGAGCTTCCCCCAGGACTTTGATAACTTCCTGACCTCCGGACTTTTCGCCGCAAGCTGAAAACATACCTATTCTTCCGAGCCGGACTGGCTTAATAGGGGTTTTTAATTCGTTTTAAATGGGGTTTATTTTTATATTATGTATTTTATATTTAAATTTAGGCCATATGGAATAAGTTTTTTAAATAGTTTTTATTGTAATATATTGTATTGTTTTACTTGGCTGTTCACCGCCCTGAGTCCTTCGGGAGAAGGGCAGTATAAAAATTAAATTATTATTATTATTATTATTATTATTATTATTATTATTATTATTATTATTATTATTATTATTATTATTATTATTATTATTATTATTACGCTGCCTTGGGAGACATCGCTATTGACAGGAGCAGGATTTGATAGGGCACTGCCTATTTTGACCACTTGTTGTCTGTTTGACAGGAACACTGTTATCCAATTATGGAGGGGTCCGGAGATGCTGTAGGATTTTAGTTTTAGAAGAAGTTTGTCATATACCACTGAGTCAAATAGAAAGTTTTTGTTAAAATCTAAATCCAAGAGAAAATATATGAGGTCAAAATAGGTCAAAATAGGGAGTGCCCTATCAAATCCTGTACCTGTTAATAGCGGTGTCCCCCCAAGGCAGCGTTCTAGGACCAGCACTCTTCCTACTATACATAAATGACCGCTGCAATCATATTAAAAGCAACTGTGTCTCTTTGCCAATGATGTAAAACTATTTAACACCACCAACAATGTTGCTACCCTTCAAAAAGACCTTGACTTTGTATCGGAATGGTCAAAAATTGGCAACTCTAAATTTCAACCAACAAATGCTCTGTCTTGCACATTGGCAAAAGGAATCAGAACACAAAATACAAACTGAGTGGACATGACCTTGTAGATGACCCTCACTCTGTCAAGGACCTTGGAGTACTCATATCAAATGATCTAAGAGACAAAGCCCACTGTAACAACATTGCCAAAAAGGCATTAAGGACTGTAAACCTAATCTTGTGTAGCTTCTTCTCCGGTAATATTACACTACTAACCAGAGCATACAAAACATTTGCTAGACCAATTCTCGACAGCTCGTCTGTCTGGACCCCGCACTGCAAATTGGACATTAATACAATTCAACGTGTCCAGAAATATTTCACAAGAAGAGTCCTCCACTCCTCTGCTCACAACAAAGTACCTTATGCCACCGGACTTGAAATTTTGGGCTTAGAAAATTTAGAAATATGCCGCCTTCAGTATGATCTAAGCATAGCTTACAAAATCATCTGCTACAATGTTCTACCTGTCAATGACTACTTCAGTTTCAACCACAACAATACATGAGCATACAATAGATACAAACTTAAGGTAAACCGCACCAAACTCGATTGCAGAAAATATGACTACAGCAACAGAGTGGTCAGTGCCTGGAATGCACTACCTGACTCTGTGGTTTCATCCCAAAACTCCCAAAATTTTAACCTTAGACTGGCTACTCTTAACCTCACCCCATTCCTAAAAGCACCAGCGTGCCTATCGTCCCTGTCCTAATGTTCCCTTTAATTGTATTAATTTTATGTAATCAATTCATGCTTATACTTATATATATTATCTAATACATACTTGACGAATAAATAAATAAAATAAAATATGATGTTGACCTCTATGAATTCAGGCTTGCTGTTATCTGCAAATGTGCTAAACACCCTTCTCACACTCTAGATCTCTAATAAAAATGTTGAATAGCACAGAGCCTTCAGAAACCCCACTTAATACTTCCCTCAGAATTTCTCTTTGGATATGGTTGCTCAACCAATTGCAATTTAACTGGCAAGGAGTAGCCTTACATATTATCTATCATGTTATCATGAGAGACCTTTTACTGAAATCAAGATGCTATACATTAATAGAATTACCTTGGTCAGCCAGACTTGTGAAATCTATCACTAAAAAAGAAATGAAATTACCTTGACACAGCTTATTCTTGACTCCTGATAATAGCAGCGTTCTCAACTAAGTCATTGTAGACAATTTCTTGACAATTTGTACTAATATCTGTTCTAATTAAAACTGAAATTAACTAATCTACAGTATATTTCTGTAGGTCTTTCCTTTTCTCTTATCTTTAGAGTTCTGTTGCATTTAGAGAAATGTCTACTGGCATTTCATCAGTTCTCCAGTAATTTTCAAAGCTTAGTCAGAAATTCTGAGATCACTTCTTCCTATTCCTTCCATACCCTGATACATAATTTCTCTGAGCACTTCACTGTTTAAAACCTATTGATCAAAGTACTGTTCATTATTTCAGTGTATTCTTAGGAATGTACCATATTTTCCTGGAAATTAAAAATATTTATCTTCCAGATGTTTAATGCCAAATGAGATCATTAGTCTTCTAAACTCGTGTGCATGTGCAAACACACATGGGCACACAGATAAACACATAGATAAATTTGATTAAAAACAAAAAGCAAAATGAAATAATTGTGAGGCTACAGCTAACACTAAGAGACTTTTTAAAAAGAAATGTGATTCTTCTGCCTTCAAAAATACTTATGTATTTGCACTTGAATATCTTTCTAGTTTAAAAAGAAAGAGGGCTTCTTCCTAGATTGTTTGCCTGTCTTCTTTTATCATATTCTATAAGATGAAAAGAGTTTTTCTTCCTTTTTCCCCTTTTATTCTCAATTTCATTTTTGACTTGTACAGCCTTCAACATCATGGTGCTATGTTGTCATAAAATCCAACTGAGGTAAACTTGAAAATTAGTCTAATATTTCAGCTTTATGTCAGTAGTGGTATGGCAGAAAACCAGAGCTTCAACTGCATTCTCAATCTCATTCATTTTTCTATGCAGAATATAATCATTATTCCATAGCACTTCCAGGGAAGAACAATTATTCTTCCAAGCCAAATGGTATATTCTTCAAGCAAATCCCAACTCTTGATGACTTTGTGGCCATTTTCTTGACCACAGAATGATAGTGATTGGCCACTACTACCTTTTGGGCGATTTCTTAGTTTGCCTTGAGATGTCCTAGTAGTGTCTTATCCAAGAATGGGTTGTGGAAGCCTACATACTACTGAGTGAGAGCCACTTCATACTACGTTACAAGTAATGTACTAGTTTCCAATGTATTTCCAAGTACAATTCAAAGTACTGGTTGTAAGTAACAAAGCCTTTTGAGTTTTCAGTATCTGGTGTTTTTTTCCCCCCAAAAAGAGTTAGAAGGGGTATTAAAGGTCTTCTAATCCAACACATATTCAGTGCTGTATCTGCTAAAGGCTTTCTGACTAAAGAAGGACCAACATCTGTTTCAAGATCTGCAATGAAAATCTTATATGACAGCCTGTCCCACTACCTGACAGTTCATACAATCATGAAATTCTTTCTGATCCCAATGTGAAACAGTTTCGACTTTGTCATTGCAAAGTCAGCAATTTGGATTGTTGATGGATTTTTGTATCTTTGCTTTCATGGCATTAATTTGTAGTGCTTGTTCTTGAACAGCGAGTATTAAACCTTCCATTTCTTTCTTGATGGTTCCTATCTTAAGCCATGCCCATGTCAAGTTGTCATCACTTATTATTATTATTATTGTTGTTGTTGTAGTAGTAGTAGTAATAGTAGTAGTAGTAGTAGTAGTAGTAGTAGTAGTAGTATCTGCCCAACTCTGGTGGACTTTATTGTTTTTATATATATTTGGATAATTTTAAAACATTCCAAATCTTGACTGCTCTCTTTTCTTAGGAAATGCTTATGGCATGGATAAACATTTGCTCCAACAATAAGGACCATTTTGCTTCAAATACCTTACTCAAGTGCTACTTATTATTAGCAGATGTGACTGTCTTGAATAAATAAGCTGCAGTCTCTACAGATTAATCCTAAAGGCTGCTGCTGAAACAAACAGCCTTTAAACAAACAAAAAATAGTGCAGAGCAGCTTCCTAACAGGAGAAACCTTTACAGTTAATTAACAGTTGGGACCTACATTTGATTGGTTCTCTTTCCTGGTTGCTAAGGAACACTCACACTTAACAATTTAAAGCTTAGTTTGTAGGAGTTAGTGTGATCTATACGATTGCTATTCAACACATAACAAATCATACAGTAGTGCTTCTACACTGTGACTTCCCTCAACAATCTCCAATTATTCTAATGCTTCCCCAAGTAGCAGAAGGGAAAGGAAGCGATTGTCTCCCTGATGTCTATTCTATCCTGTCATCATTGGTTATGAAGTATCCCTTTATGATGAAAGAGGAACCGACAAATTGTGTGGTGGGAACAGTCCCAAATTTCTCCAGGATATCCAATTGCTTATGCACAGCCGTGCATCCAATAAAACCCACTGCCATTTATAGTGTTTGATGTAAAATTAAAGACTATAATCAAACTAACAGATTCTGAAAGGTATCCAAGCAAGCAAACTAAAACTGTACCAGGCTGCTAGATGTTTATGAAACTATTTTCATCTGAAACATCTAATGACAATGTTGTTATGACACCTCCACTAAAATCTGGCAATGAAGAAATACCAGGGGATGAAACAACATTTTTGGGGTCTTTTCTTCAAGGTCTCTGTGTGGTTTTATGGAGTGAGTCATACAACTAATGAAGTCCCCAAAGTGTGAGAACCTTTGTATTACAATTGGCAGCAACCCTAGACTTTAACTGCTCTCTTCTGCCATACAGATTAAAAATACAAATGCACAGATGAATCCCATGAATTAACAATAAGTTGTTTATTTGAAATTGGAGTGTAATTTTATTCTTAAAACATTTCAAAAGTAATTAGGTTCAAATGTTAATACTAATTTGGTTTAACGTGTCAGGGTTGTCTTTGTGTTTTGTGATCGCATTGTATTTTATATCCAGTTGTTGTCATTTCATTTCTCAGAATGAATTTTGACAATGAAAAAAAATCTTGGTATACTTTTTTTTGGGGTGATGCTTTTCTACCTCTCAGAGGATACTTCTACTCTGAGAACTGTGCTGGTCACCTGTTTGCTACTGAATGCAATTCAAGGTGCTGGTTCCCACCTTTAAAAAACCCCACATGGCTGACAACCAGGAAATCTATAAAATAAGATAATCCCATATAGGATATACCATGTTTCCCTGAAAATAAGACCCTGTCTTATATTTTCTGAGGCCTGAAATAAGTGCTTGGCCTTATTGTCATGTGCTCAAAGGCCCGATTTGGCTTATTATCAAGGGATATCTTATTTTGGGGGAAACAGGGTAGGATTATTTTATCCAAGTGGTCTCTGCTGTCCAATAAGATTGGGAAACATTTGCTTTCTCTAGGACCTTTCTTAATCAGATTGTCATTTTCGGTCGTCTCAGTTTTAAATCCCCTTTAAGAGACCATATTTTTCAAAATCAGATTAACTCATACCATTCTAGGTCGATCATTCTGTGGGTGCAGAATTAATGTAAATGTAATTTATTACATCAACCATTTTGATTTGAGAACAATGGAAACCACCCTTTGTTTATATAAACACATAAGACCTAGTAAATAAGTAAATAAATAAACAAATTAGGGATGGCTCTGCATGATAGTCAGCTGTGTTTAGAATCCAAATCTAAATGCTGAATCTGAGTGCTAAAATCATCCAAATCTAATGCTGAATCTGAGTGCTAAGACCATCCAAGAAAACCATAATGAACTCAGAGTTGGAAGGGGAGGAAGGGGAGGGATTTTACGGTTTATTCACTCCAATCACTTGCTGAATGCAGGCCTCTGACTGAAGACCATTATCAAATAAGTAATATTTTATTTAGGCTAAATAAGCGCACGTTTGTTCTTCATAAGACTTAGTTTCCAGACCTTCATTTTCTTGGTAGCCTTTCTTTAAACTTCTAATTTCTCACTGCTTTTTTTTTTTTTTGAACAATGGTGCTCAGAAATGTATACAATACTCTCTGACTAGGGCAGAGTGAAGTGAGATAATTACTTTTTCTAACAAGAAATATACTTTAAAAAAAACATTATATATCTGGATATATTATTACAGAGATGATTACTATAAAAGGTAATTTGCATGTGCTCAGATTATTTTTAAATTTCATGGAATGAATGATTTGTATTATAGAGTGAACCTTGGCTCCAAGCACGCTACAGATACATGCCTCTTAATCTTAATATGAATTCCATTACCTTTAAAAAATGCACCAGGATAATGGGCAAGGATTCTGTAGCAAAATCAACTGTTTCATGATTACTAACCATCAGTATAAAATATTTTGATGAAAAATTGTCCAGAAAGAATCATCCAGAGTAGAAATCCAGACTAGAATCTTCTCTCTGAAAGTCTCATTGCTTAGGTGGCAGTCTCCCTTCTCTACTTGTTCATCAGACCTTAGTATAGCAAAAAGTCCTTTTATTTTCCATCCCAGACAATTATATATTGATTTAATTTGCCTCCAGTTTAACACTCTGATTTCCATTTCTGCAGCAAAGTAACCTCACCTAAGCTTTTAATCATTTAAGTAGGAATTGATTTGCAGTTGGAACTGCTTTTATTAAGCATATATTATACTTTAGCAATAAAGCTTATAATAAGGTTTGTTTGCTAAGATTCTGTGCAAGATATGTTTGGTTTCGGGTTGCAGGGTAAATTTGATAACCCACACTGCCTTCAAGGTTGAAAGGTTCTCTTAGCATGTATATTACAAGATGTGATCTGAGTTCAGTCTGAAGGCATCTGTTTTAACCTGCCATAGACCTTAAAGCAGGGGTAGTCATGCTTTTTATACTTACCTCCCACTTTTGTATCTCTGTTAGTAGTGAAATTTTCTAACCGTCTACCGGTTCCACTGCGTACTGACCAGTGCGACCTCAAACAAAAGAGCCTGCACCATGTATCATCATCTTGCATGCCTCTCGCACATTGTGGATTAGGTTGGGGGGGGGCGTCGGCTACCAGCTTTGCTTGTCTGTTACAGCTGGGTGGTGTGGGGGGAGATGCGTGAGCTATTCTGGGACGAGGCTGTTTTGTTTGCAGTCGCACTATAGTGCCATTTAGTTTCACTTATGTAACGTGAACTAAACTTATGCGCAGGCAATACAAATAGTATATTTTCAGAAATTTAAATTGTCACAGGGAAATTTATGAAAACCTAATGAAAATGTTTTTAAATAATGCTATGAAATTGTTTTAAAAAGTCAATTAAATTAAAAAAAAGGAAAGTGCTTCAGTATCGGACAAAACCCCTACCATCCACCATGAAAGCTGGAACGCCCACTAGTGGGCACTAGGGACTAGGTTGACTACCACTGCCTTAAAGTGTCTAAGATTGAGAATAATTATTTATCCTTCCTGAAGAGGAAAGTTTGTTTGAAGACCAATCATTTGGATTAAGATATTCCATTTCTAATCTTTGCAAGCCCATCAAAGTTATAGGAGCAAATCTCAACCCACAATTCTTAAACGTTATTCAATGAACATTTTAATGAAATCCCAATGACTTTGTGATCAGCAACAATAATACCCACATCTCTTCTGTAGTCACTTTTCAGCATGGGAAGGAGAAGGAGAGAAAGAATGGGATTAGGTGAAAGAAAATACTAGGATTGAAAGGATTCCAACAGAGCTTTTTATACCGAGCTGCTACTAATATATGCCTTGCCATAAAATCATGAGATATGTAATCTAACCCCAGATTTATGAATGGGGAAAATATGTTTTATCAAAGCTCCATCCATTACTCCACCACCCCAAACTAAATGTGATCTTTGATCACAAAAATATTGCTGCTTGTTTGTTTTGTTTTGTGCATTCTGTTGCTTACTAGCAACTGCCTACAATAGTCCCTGAAATTTTATACTTTTTGAAAATAATGTGCCATTACATCCTTCCTAGAGCTGAGAAAGAGTGACTGTCCCAAGGTCATCCAGGAAACTTTATGCCTAAAGTTGAACTAAAGTTCATATTCTCCCTTAGCCACTACACCAGACTGGCTAATTTGACTTTATTTGAGGATTAATGAGTGTTTGCAAGTTTTTGAATTCTGAGGTTCCAAATATACAGTTAAGTTGTACATTTTCAAATGTGTTTGTTCTCCATCATTCTGCATTATCAAAATTTACCTTGACATTTGGAGGTAAAGTAACCTTTTTCTCAGTATCTCATTGAAATAACAAAGCAACAATAATTTCCTTTTCACCCATTACTTTTAACTAGGGCGTATCAATGCATAAAATGGGACATGTGAGACAGTCTAGCCAAGAAGTATAGCTACGCGTAGTAGCTCTAACATGCTAGATCATTGTAACATTACATTAACAGAATCTTGCAAATCCAGAAGTACATTTCTCCCCCATTGCCTCTGAAACTAGGGAGAGTCTCTTCTGGAGTGCTTGCCACTCTCACATTTTCTCTGCAGGCTAAAATGCTGCTCGTTCAACTGTTTCCCTCAAAATATCTCTTCCCTGTCTTCCAAAGCCATTCCATTTTATATAGAAGCAGTCTTATGGGAAACTGAATGTGGATTCTCCCCTTTTATGAGGTTCAGAGATGGTTCACTGCTTGTAGTGGGAAGGCTATCAATGGGCTGCATCCACTGCTTAATTCTTCCTAAAAAGGTAAATGTTTCCCCGTCCAGTCATGTTCTAAGTCAAAGGGACAGTGCTCATCTCCATTTCCTAGCTGAGGGATCCAGTGTTATCTGAAGATGTTTCCATGGACATATGGCCAGCATGACTATATGTTGAGATGCATGGGATGCTGTTACCTTCCCACTGAAGTAGTATTATAGATCTACTTGCTATATGTTATATGCTATAATGGAAGAGATCTATTTCATTTATATTTTTTCCAATATTTTTATCACATAGCTTTAATCTTTACAGGTTCTTAATCTTCAAAGGTAGACGCACTTCAATTTCTAAACTAAAATAAGAGCTCCAAATATATTCTTTTCATAAAGATATATAACATATATTGCTGAAGTGAAGAAGACATTCACATGGTTCTATCAGTAATTTATTTTCCTAATACCACTGAAGTGGTACTATTTATCTACCTGCTAGGTTGGCAGGAGCTGGAGCAAGAATGGGTGCTCACTCTGTCATGCAAAACCTAGGTCTCGAACTGCCAACTTTCTGATAATTCACTCATTTTAAATTTGGTTGTCCAAAATTGACCCTGTAATATGTTAAACTACAATTGCAATGCTGTAATATGAGCCAAAAACAAAGTAATCTCAATGAAAAAGAATCTCAAGAAAAGAAATCGATTTAAATAGTTAACTATAGTATATACATTTTTGCATTGCTTGTGTAGACTGAAAATAGAGACCTATCCAATGTAACTTTATTGACAAGTGATGTATTATGGCATTGTTAAAACACTTTGTATTTTTTTATAGAGGGCAAAGCAGGATAAAGGAATATATCTGAACAACACAAAATAGAGAGACAGAGAGAGAAAAAATGTATGTGTATGTATGTGTGACCTAAATAGCATAATTATAACCAACAGAGAAAGTGGCAAACATTGTAGTACAGATCAATCATGCCAACCAATCAAAATTACAGTTTCATGGCAAATAAAATTGTGATTGCAGTGCTGGCAACAATCTTTCCTCAATTAGTTTCCATCTGCAAATTTGTAGAGCAGAGAACTGTGTTTTAATCAAGTCATTGTTCTTTGCATAGACAAGGTGATAACTAACATCAATCATGAAAATCATTTCCCATTAAGAATAATTATATTTTATAATTCTATTTATAACTATCTTTTATACTCACATATCTTTGAAAATTGATGCATGCTCCATTTCTGTACATTTATTTATTTAAATCTTTTGGGTTATGCTTACCAGTTAAAAAAATAATAATTTCAACCTCCAATTTCTCTGAATTAAAATACTTTCACAAATAATTTACTGTTTAGAAATATCTTGACAGGTTTCTTTTATTAAAATGCTTTAGATATATAATAACAGAAAAGATCTGTTTCATTTATATATATTTTTGCCAATCTGTCACATAGCTTTAATCTTCAAATGTTTTTAATCCTCAAAGGTAGAGGCACTTCAATTTCTAAGCTGAAATAAGGGCTCCAAATATTTTTATAAAGATATATAACATATATTTCTGAAGTGAAAAAAAAAACATTTGCATGGTTCTATCAGTAATTTATTTCTTGGATTTTATCTTTTTTTTTTCTTTGTATAGTTAGGTCCAAATAAAAAAGGAATCTTCTCACCCAGCTCCAGTTACTGTCCATCTACACCGCTCCTGCACTTTCATTGTTGCCTTGGATGTCCCAGCTTCACAGCAGCAATGATAGTTGCCTCTTCTCATCATGGATAAGAAGGAAAAAGCCCTGAGTCAAGTGAGTTGTGGCTCTCTGCAACCTGCAGAGCACACTCTTTTCATCACCACCCCTACAGGGTGGCTTTAGCTCCTTTCGGAGCCCACCAAAGGGGAGACCCACTCCTCATGTCCAATCTTGCTCCGACATCAGCCAGAAGTCAGTAATTTATTTTCCTAATAGATGCATGAGAAGTGCAAGAATTACTTGCATTTGAGTAGCCCCATTTCTTTATTAAAAAATGTGTATATATTTAATAAAATATTTTTTATTGCTTGCAACAATAGATTCTAATTTAGCACATCTGATTTACTGAGATTCTTCGGTATATTGATTTCTAATTATCTTATTGACTTTTGACAATGCTTATTTCTTCTTTCTGGATCTTAGAACCTTCATTTATTAAAAAAACCACTTCTTTTTAATAGTTAATTTTCAATATGCTAGTTTTCTATAATAATTTATTTCTTGAATAATAATTGTCAGCTGTTTGATTTGTTTAGATAAACGCACTGCAGTATTAGCAGCATATACATTCACATCATCTTCATATAAAATTTCATAGTTGTTTAGCAACTGCTTATTATTTTGAATTAATAATTGCATAATCCACTAATCCATAATAACGAGTCTATAATTAGTATATATCGTAAGGGAATTAAAGGGCATCCCTACCCTTCATATATCTATACTCTAAATATTTAGTTATTACAGTGTTATCTTTACAGTGTTATACAATTAAAATACACCAAAGCAAAAACTTATATTTATTCAAGATTCTTTTCTACAGAAGCCCATTCTAATCAAAGGTTTTGTAAACATCAAGAGTGAAAACAGCCAAAGGTGACCTGTGTTTTTGTCATATTCATAAGATCTGACATTTTTTTTAATGGAACCTTAGACTTGGTTTCCTTTCACAAAGCTGCATTGGTCTAAATTAACATATTCTTTTAATCTCATAGTTATTATAGAGGTAAAAAAAATCTTAGCATGTTGATTTGGCAGAGAAATTGGTCTATAATTAGCTTCCTCTGTTGGATCTTTATTTAATATGACCATAATTCTCATGCCCTGCCAGGTATCATGCGCTTCACTGCCTTTAAGAATATCATTATATAATTTACATAAGTTCAGGACTTAGTCTGTCTTTAAATACCTTCTAAAAAGAACTCCTGTAACTGGGCTCCTGTTCTCCAATTCTTCTTCTGTTTCAAGTAGAACAGGAAGTATGACTTCTGACTGAATCTGTATGGTTGGAGGATAGAATGGGTCATCTTCATCCTTTTTGTATGTCTCAATAATGATAAAGAAGAGATGGATAATGTTCTTGATGTGGCAGACTTGGTTTTTGTTTTGCTTTTTACTGCTTTCTGATTTGTGGTGGGGAAACCAAGAGAAAACTCACCTTAACAAATGTTGTGATCAATAGAAGCAAATGCTCTGCTTTCAATTGCATTGAAATAATTTGTGCAAATTTGCATTTAACCAATACATTTATTTGGTAGATTGATAGAAAAGATGTTTGTGTCCTTAGAAAAGAAAAAGCTGCTGTTGTTCCTTAAAAAGAAGAGCTTCATAACAGCAAGTGTAGTGTTTGGCTAATGTATTGCCACAAACACAAGTGTGCACAGTTTATTCAAATTTACACACAGTCAATAAAAAAAATTCATCTCACCATACATCACCTGTATTACATTTCCTCTCTTCCTGCATATAGTCTCTATAAAAGCATACTAAGATGCAAAAACAGGCTATCATTATTAAGCACTTTAGAGCAACGAGGAAGTCAGCAAATGCAAGAGGGTCCATTCAGAGGCCAAAAACCAAGGATACAAGATTGTTCATTTTGCCACGTGCTAAAGCTAATGCATGTGACCCTGCTGTTTGTGTGATTATAGTAATTGTCAGGTGATAATAATTTCCCCATTAGAAATTTTGTTCATCAGCACCCCTCTGGGTGATTTATATGCTGTGGAATCCAACTTTTAGAAACATTAGTTTGAATGCACATTTGCAATTTGCGAAAAAGGCCAAGATGAAGGCTTTTAGGGAGCTTGCTAACACAGCATCACCAATTTGCTATATCCCTCTCATGCGTTGAACAATTCTCACAATTCCCATTCAGCACATTCAAAGCACATTGTAATGAGACACATCTGGAAATCATCAGCTTTGGGGAAACTATGATATGGGATGGCTGCTAGTGAGAAGGTTTTCAGCTCATAATATTTTACATCTAAGATAGAGGAACCAGAGCTTTTTGGTGAATACCTAGTTTACCCAGTTGAAGGTAAAGACTAATAAGATTAGCAATTATCCGATCTTCTGCAAATGTGTATTTGTATCTCTTATCTTCAACCTTGTTGCCAATTACTTTAAAAGAAGTAAAGGTAAAGGTTCCCCTCGCACATACGAGCTAGTCGTTGCCGACCCTGGGGGCAGTGCTCATCTCCATTTCAAAGCCGAAGAGCCAGCACTGTCTGAAGACATCTTCGCCTCCCTGTGGCTGGCATGACTAAACGTCAAAAGTGCATGGAACGCTGTTACCTTCCCACCAAAGGTGGTCCCTATTTTTCTACTTGCATTTTTTACTTGCTTTCGAAACTGCTAGGTTGGCAGAAGCTGGGACAAGTAACGGGAGCTCACCCCGTTACACGGCAGCCCTAGGGATTCAAACCGCTGAGCTGCTGACCTTTCGATCGACAAACTCAGTGTCTTAGCCCTGAGCCAACACATCCCTCTTTAAAATAGGGGTGTCAAATTGGCATCCCACAGGCTGGATACATCATGCATAGGCCATGGCCACCCCAGTTCAGCGAATGGGGAAAACATCTCGAAACATCATGTGAGGGCAATGTGATGCGGAGAATTTGATACCTGTGCTCTAAAAGATAAAAACAGGTACCCTTCCTCATACTTATACAGACACACAAACACACACACACACAAACTCCTTTGAGTTAATGTTGACTTCGGGTGACTGCCTAGACAAGTTCCTACAGTTTTCTTGGCAATGTTTTTCAGAAGTGATTTGCCATCGCCTTCTTTCTAAGGTTGAGAGAGATTGATTGGCCCAGGATCACCCAGCCATCTTGTGCCTAAAGCAAGACTAGAATGCAAGGCTTTAAGTCCAATGACTTACAGTAACTACTACACAAAACTGGCTCTTCATAATCTACCCTATGTAATCTACCATGTAAGAATGACAAATTAGAATCAAATAAAAAATGGAGAGGTCTTCTTAAATTTAGAGTGTAGGAAAATGAGAGGCTGAAATAACCTCCAGTTCTGAGTGTATGCATGTTAGCCAGCTCTGCATATATATTGATAAGAAATCTTAAAGGATTTCAGTGTCTGTATCAATCCTTAGCCTTAAGTAGAATACATACTATGTACATTTCAGACCACAAAGATTTTCCACTGATGTTCAAGTTTTCTGTTCAAGTTTTCATTTCTAAAGTGAAATTTGGAAAACGTTTTTCCAGTATGGCAAAATATCCTTTGCATTTAAAGACACACTAGGAGCCCTCAGCCATTTTCCACTGGCAAAATGGACATTTCTCATCCTGTTTCATTATAAGCCGAACTTATTTGCAAAGATACATTTTATTTCTTTCTCCTCATTTTATTTTTCTACAAGAAAGGCAAAAATAAATACCTGTTTGATAAGGATCCCACCTCCTAAAAATCAGTGAAACTGCCATTAAAGAAAGTGCTGACAGCAAACACTGCATTGCTATATATTTTTCTCCCCTCTAAATGCTAGACATCTATCATTCAGGTAGAGCACTCAATTTTTTTGGCTAGCTCAGCTGTTTTCCAATTACTTTTTACCAATATGTCAAGCTTTATTCATCACAGCACTTGCTGGCATGGCTTTTGAAGTTTGAGTGTCTGTTGATGAATGTGTACAGTGATGATGATACAGGATCTTCATGACACCCATGATTCAAAGAAAGTAAACACTCAACATTACCATTCCAGTTTATTATATTTATTTATGTTTCTTCCAGTTTCAGGATATTGAGTTGAATCTGCTTTGTGTCTGCATATGTGAATTTTCAACGTTCTGAAGAACAAGGTCATCAAAAGGGAACCATCAAAAATCAAGTTGTTGGTAACCATTGAGATCAATGACCCACTCTTTTTTATGTATGCATGAACTCATGTGTGATATAAGTCAACTCATATACACAAGGGGTGGGATTTCAATCATACATATGCAACTACTTATTACTATAACCATGTTTCTTGTATCTTTCAATTTATCTTGTTTTTATTTGTTTCCTAGTATGATTGGATATTTTATTAGTAACCTTGACTATCACTAAGTGTTGTATCTTTTTATTCTTGATAAATGTATTTTATTCTCCTTATGTACACTGAGAGCATATACACCAAAGACAAATTCCTTGTGTTTCCAATCATAATTGGTCAATAAAGAATTCTATTCTATTCTATTCTATTCTATTCTATTCTATTCTATTCTATTCTATTCTATTCTATTCTATTCTATTGATGCTTTTGACCCCAGCCTTGTGGATGCCCCTGCTAAAGAATATATTAAATTACAAGACTGCCCAAAAGTATCTGATAAACATTTACTGCTAGTCAGAGCAGCCCAACTTTTCAAGGATCAGCTAAAGCTGTGCAATAAATTGGAAAGCTTTTGGAAAAACTTTCTGTGATTTTCGTACTAATTATTTTCTGGATGTTTGCTACTTAGAAGATATTTTTATAAAAGATATATGAAGAACACATTCCATGTACTTATACTTGGTGTTTTAAACCTACAGTATTATACAATGCAATAGCATAACAAGGGCTAATTCAACATTTGAGAAACTTTTTTAAAAAGTAAATCATACAAATGAAATATCAGTAGGGATACATTGGGGTGCTATGAAGAGTTAAGCATACTGCATCTATTTACAGCACAAATTATAAGCTTTAAAATAAGGAATATTATTTATTTAATTTTAGCTGCCAAAATAATAGCTCTGCAACATTAGAAAACTGTAGATAACATAACTCTGATTTAATAAGGCCTCTTCAATTGCTACATTAGAAAAAAAATTCAGACAAAGATAAATTAATGGGACACAGAGTCAGGAACAAACATTTTATCAAACTTGGATGAATTTTAGGATTTATATCAATAACAATAGACTATAAATTTGATATACTTTACATATATATAGCAATTTTTCAGATGCCTAATACCTGTCTCTTTGTCAGTAGATGTCCTTGATATTTTATTTGATATTTTTTTTATATATTTTCTTTTTTATATGTATCTTTGATTTATGTAAATATATTTTTGGTTTGATTAAACTAATAAAAAGATAAAAGGGGGAAAAGATATGCACCAAATCTTTGTTACCAGGATTTTATTACTGAAATTGTATGTTTGATTTCAGGATAGTAGAATATATTGGAGTTTTGATTTGTAATGTACAAACTGTTACCATTAAGTTGATGTATGCAATGGTAATTTGATGGATTATAGATGCATAGCAAATAAACATTGCTGACAGATGAGCATCATTTTTGTGATGACAAGACATTTGCATTTCTAACCTTGCGAGGTAGAAGAAGCTGCCAGATCCTCTGCTATTATGCTGCTATTACTCAAGTGATTTATAATAACAAAATATCATTCTAATAAATCTTAGGCTGAATACATGAAATCCCAACTTAAGGGTTGCATTTCTAGAGAAATAGAGGCTTCTTCTTCATTTTCAAATAGAGGCTTCTTTTTTCAAAGTCTTTGGGTGTGGATTATGCAAGATATCCTGGCTCTATTTATCTGAAGATGAAAAACAGCAACAACAACAACAACAACAACAACAACAACAACAAAATTTTCTTGTTGCTGATTGGGTGCATATATACCAAGCAAGAGAGTCCTTTTTGTTTCTATTGTAAGTTCAATAGCAATATATCTTCCGTGAATATCTGCCTCTATTAACTTGGCTGGTATATCTTTTCTCAAATAAACCACTATGCCATGTTTTTTCTCCAAAGCTGAAGCAACAAAATGTTTACCTAACTTTGAGTTTATTAGGTACTTTTGATCTGATAATTTAATATGCGTTTCTTGTAAGCAAATAACATCATTTTTAAATTGTTTCAAATAATGAAATCTTTTTCTTCTCTTCTGAGCTGAGTTCAAACCATTGACATTCCAAGTCAAGATTTTATTTGCCATTACTGGGCTGCTGAAGCCTTTGGGCAATCAACTGAAGATCGTCCTCCCGTATCTTCGGCCGTGCTCCTCCCACCGCTTCTGTAGCAGAGTCCTGAACTTTACTTTGAGTTTGTTGCTCCTTTTCTTTACGCTTAAGGGCTCCCCTCGTCAGTCTTTGTTCTTGTGGTTGTTCCTCTGATGGTAACATCACTGGAATCACCTCAGCTTCCACACCCATTTGAGTCTCTTGAATTCTTTTTTCTATTATTTCTATTTCAAATTTCAGCACTGTAGAAAGAAAATCTTTGGCCTTAAGCACTGTGTCAATACGATATCTCCTTCCTTGATAATACACTGTCAAGCCAACTGGAACCTCCCATCTAAATTGAATCTGGTATTTCTTAAGTTCTTGTGTGAAAAATGTAAAGTCCTTTCTATCCCTTAACATCTTGGGAGGAATCTCTTTCAAAACCTTCAACTCCTGTTCCCCTATTTTCAAGTTTTTCTGAAAAGCAACTTGCAAAATTTGATTCCTCACTGTTCTTTTCAAAAAATAAACCACAATGTCTCTAGGAAGTTTCTTTTGCCTAGCAATCCAAGAATTAACTCTATAAATTTTGTCAATTTGATAAGCAACCTCTTGTGGATCAAGTTCAATAAATTCAGCCAGAGCTTCTGATAAATTTTTTTTTAAATCTTCCCCTTTGTCCTCATTCAGACCCCTAATTCTCAGAGCTCCTTCCATCATTCTATACTGCATCACCACCAGTTGATCTTCATTTTTATCCAATTTGATTTGCATTCCCCCCATTCTATTTTCTATTTGTTGATTTGACTGAACAATTTCTTGCACCTCCTCCTCCACTACCTCCAGTCTTTTTGCCAAACCTTGAAAAGCCATCAAGATATCTTCTCTTATTTTTTTATTATTCTCTTTTATTTCTTCTCTTATTTTCTCATTATTATCCATAATCTCCTTAAACCTTTCTTCAGACACTTTCCCTTGTTCTTTAATCAGATCTTCTAAAGCTGGTTCAGAACCCCTTCTGCCCCCAGTCTTAGGTGGTTTAGTAGCCATTTCAGTTTTTAAAATTCACAAAATATAAGTCTAGAAACTTCTCTTTTCCCCTTTAAGTATAGGAGAGCTCAGTTCACTTCATTAAAATCCACACATAACATTTCTTATCTTCTTAGTTGCACAGACTGTTTGAAATTCCATTCATCACTTTCACTCCCGTTCAGGCGCCATCTTTAAGAGTCAATTAAAACAAAGGAAAAAAAGTTTCTCTTTTTTAAAAGGTAGAAGTCAGGAAATCAAAAATACTTGCAATCCAATAATTGTCCGCTGGCACTCATTCCGTCTGCTTAAAGAGATCCATAAAGATAAGACAATTAGCAGAGATGGACACTTTCTTCTTTTCCTGCTTTTGCAGGCACGCACTGAAGTCGGAGGGCAGGAATATTTATGGGACCCGTCGACCCTTCGAGGCTCTGCTTAATTAAAACAAAGCCTCTGGGGAGGTCTACCAACCTTTCCTGCTGCTCTTATCTTTCCCCTTTCATCCAGGGAAAAAGATTAAAGCCGGCTTTCCCTGGCTTTTACGATGTTCAGTGCAGAGCCCCTTTAATTAGGGGCTCAGCGAAGAGGTGGAGAATGTTATATGATAAGTTGAATCTATGGGATTATAAATCGTGCATTATATTGGGAGATTGGAATGGAGTAATAGATACACGAAAGGATAAGAGAATTTCTTCCAAGAAGATACCTGCACATGCAAAGCTGCCTAAATCCTTTTTTGATATGATAGAAGATTTTGAGTTGAGAGATGTATGGAGACTGCGGAATTTGGAGGAAAGAGACTATACTTTTTTCTCTGATAGGCATCAATCCTTCTCACGTATTGATTTTATTTTAATTTCTAATGATTTGCTTTTTAGGGTGAAGAAAACTAAGATATTTCCAAGATGTTTGTCTGATCATAGTCCTGTTTGGATGGAATTGCAATATGGAAAAGAGGGTAGAAGAACTTGGAGATTAAATGAAAATTTGTTTAGATATCAGGATAATGTAAATCAATGTAAAAAGCAGATGAAAGAATTTTTTGATTATAATTTGAATAATGAAACATCGATAGAAATGGTTTGGGACTCAGTAAAGCCTTTATGAGAGGTGTATTAATATATCTTAATAATAGACAGAGAAATAAGCAACAAAGACAGCGTAGGTATTTAGAAGAGGAAATTTATAAGAAACAACAATTATTAATACATAATCCACATGATCAAAAACTTAAAGATGCAATAAAGTTACTACAGAATCAATTTAATATGATAATGGCTGATCAGGTGGCAACAAATATACAATATGCCAAACATAATACTTTTGTAATGCAAATAGACCTGGTAGGTGGTTAGCATACACTTTAAGGAAAAGACAAAACAACGTACTATAGAAAAATAGAATATAAAGGTAAAGAGATATCAACAGGATAAAATTAAAAAAGCTTTTTTAGAGTATTATACAAATTTATATCTTAAAGATAATATATTGAATAGGGATATTGATAATTATTTGAAGGAATATAAGGTTAAAAATTTAACTTTAGAACAAACGGATGAACTGAATCGGCCTATAACCTCGGAAGAAATTATTTTGGTAATTAAACAATTAAAATGGGAAAACTCCTGGTACGGATGGGCTCACAGTTAGTCATTATAGGAATTTACAGGATGAGATGTTAGGTCCACTTAAGGAATTATTTAATCAGATACAACTAGGAGGGGAATTCTCATGGAGAACCTCTTTTATTTCATTGATACCAAAAGAGGAACAGGATTGTTCTAAACCTGGGAACTATAGGCCAATCTCACTTTTAAATAATGATTATAAGATTTTTGTTAAAATAATAGCTAATAGATTAATGTTGATTCTGCAGCGAAGAATTCATAATGATCAATCTGGATTTATAAAAGGGAGACAGATGAGGAATAATGTTAGGCAGATTGTTAATTTACTGGAGTACTTAGAAAAGAAAATTTTATTCCAGCAGCATTTATTTTTCTCGATGCAGAGAAAGCTTTTGATCGATTGCATTGGGATTTTTTATTTAAATTAATAGAAAAGATGCAATTTGGAGATGGTTTTTTAAGAATAATTAGGGCAATTTATGGAGAGCAAACAGCACAGATTATAATCAATGGTAGCTTAACAGAACCTTTTAAGATTGCGAAAGGAACAAGACAGGGATGTCCTTTATCACCATTATTGTTTATTTTAACTCTAGAACCATTATTGGATAAAATACGAGAAGTAAAGGAGATAGAGGGAATTAGAGTTAGACAATATGAATATAAGTTAAGAGCTTTTGCAGATGATTTGGTGATTACTTTAACAAACCCTATAAATTCTAGTAAATCTTTGTTGGAAATAATTGATCAATATGGGAATGTCTCAGGGTTTAAGGTAAATCAGAAAAAGACAAAAGTGATAATAAAAAATATGGCCAGACAACAGAAAGAAAAACTAGAGGAAGTAACAGGATTTGAAATTGTAAAGAAGGTTAAGTACTTAGGGGTTTATATTACGTCGTCAAATGTGAAATTGTATAAGAATAACTATGAGGTTTTATGGCAAAAAGTTCAGAAGGAGTTGATTGTTTGGAAAAAATTGCAATTATCTTTGCTGGGAGAATTGCTGTTATTAAAATGAATGTTTTACCTAGATTTTTATTCCTCTTTCAGATGATACCAATAAATAAGAAAGATAAGAATCTTGAGGAATGGCAGAAGGGAATTAACAAATTTATATGGGAAGGTAAAAAAGCTAGGGTTAAAATGAAAATAATTCAAGATTCTCGGAAAGGGAGGTTTAAAATGCCTAATTTTAAATTATATTATGAAGCAGCTGCTCTCTCTGCAATAAGTGATTGGTTTAATTTAACAGAGGACAGAATTTTGAATATAGAAGGTTATGATTTGCTATATGGATGGCATGCATATTTAATTTATGACAAAAAGTGGATAAGGCCTTTAAAAATCATGTGCTAAGAAATGCCCTTCATGTGTTTGGAAAAATACTCTTATAAACTAAATTATAAGGTTCCTATATGGGCAAGTCCTAGACATACAGTAGAAAATATAAACATAGAACAGAATCAGGAAATGATTACATATAAAGATCTTTTGTATACTGAAAGAGGTAATTTGCAGTTAAAATCTCTGCAAGTATTAAGAGAGGAAGGGAAAAATTATACTTGGTTTCAATATGAGCAACTACGTGCTAGATGGAAGGGAGATCAGAAAATTGGTATAGAGCAGAACGAGGGAAATTTGGTAAAGCAAATTAGAAATCAGTCTCAGGAGCATATAAAGAGATTGTATAATGTGTTACTTGAAATAGATTCTGAAAGGGACTTGGTAAAGGACTGTATGATAAAGTGGGCACAAAATTTTCAGGAGCCAATATTATTGGAAACGTGGGAAAAAATTTGGGTTAGAAATGTTAAATTCACGCAGGCACAGAATCTGAAGGAAAATTTTTACAAAATGTTTTATAGATGGCATCTAGATCCTAAAAAATTATCGTGTATGTATCCAGAAATGCAAGCAAAATGTTGGAGATGTAATTGTGATGACGCTACATATTTTCACATTTGGTGGACTTGTAAGGACATAAAGGCCTTTTGGATAAAAATTTGGTGGATTTTACAAAATGTTTTGAAAAAGAAGATAAAGTTCCTGCCGCAATTTTTCTTGTTGGGAATTATTACGGATTGTACAGTAATTGAGACTAAATTGATTTTAAATCTAATAACTGCAGCAAGATTACTAATAGGACAATATTGGAAGAAAAAAGAAGTACCAACAATAGAAGAATGGATATTGAAAGTTGCCAATTTGGCTGAGATGGCGAAGATATCAGCCTTTTTGAAAGACAATACGCAAGAAAGATACTTAAAGGAATGGAAAAAATGGATTGACTATATTCAACGTAGATATCAGACTAAGAGTTATCAGACTGTTTTTGAATGATTATGATGTATTATTTTTGATTGCTTGTGGGGGAAGTTAGGAATTGATGATTGTAGGGGTATAATTAAGTTGGGACGAAAATTTTTTAGCATATGTTTGTTTTATTTTTAACTATACCTTGTGCTCGTTCCGGGAAGTCGGGGAGGGGGTTGTGAAGGAGGGGAGGGGGGGAAAGGGGAAAAAAAATTTTTGTAAAACTTTTTGAATAAAAAACAACAACAACAACAACAACAACAACAACAACAACAACAGATTTTTCTATGTTTTTATTGGGGATGAGGAGACTTTTGTCCTTCAGGCCCAGTGGTAGTTCAGAGTGGATTGATGATGAGGATTTTATTGAATGATGTTTTTTTGTACTCTTCTTCAACACCAAGCTTGAGAGAAGAGAGGTCCTCATAAGTTAATGCTAAGCCAGTTGAGGCTATTCACAGGTGGTCTCCTGGAATTGAACAGTAGAATTCAACTTTTACTCTTCACAAATTGCTTGAAGAGGTAACAAGTTTTTACCTCACCAGGGAATTTCTAGATGACTGAAACAGCTTCCAAGGAAGGAAACTGGAACCAATTTGTCAGGACTTTGGGTGACCTGATCAGAAGTTATGAGGTACAAAAGCAAGATTTAATGATAGTGGAAGTGAGCTTGGGTTATGTTAGTTTGTACGGGTATCATCTTCATTGAAATAGTCTAGACCCATGATGGTGAACCTATGGCAGGCATGCCAGTGGTGGCACACAGAGCCCTCTCTGTGGGCGCATGCGCTGTTGCCAGCTGCTCTTCTGGGTTCCATCATGCACATGTGTGTCCGACAGCTGGTCCAGCAAGCATGTGTGCTGGCTTGCTGGTCTTTGCATGCTCCAGTTTCGGCACTTGGTGCTGAAAAGGTTAGCTGTCACTGGTCTAAACATAAGGAAAAGTTAACTAATCTATCTAGCTTATCATAACCTTAATTTTCAGCCCCATATATATCCATTAAATTTGCCTCTGGGTGCAATAGAAATGTATCAAGATGTTTCAAGTGAAGAAAAAGATAGAAATTTCCATTGTATAAGCTGATGCTTCTTCACCTAACATTAGGTTGTTGTCAAAGTATCAAAACATCTAAATTTTCAAGTTTTCTGATAAATCAGATCACTTTTTTAAAAAAATCTCTTTTGCATTGAGAACTTAAACATGTAGAAAAATATAACATTTTAAATAAATGTTGGTATTTCTTTTAGAATACCATAATGTAGTCAAGATTGGAAACAAAAATTAACAGGCTAAACCACAACATCATTTTTGCACATAATTTACCTTACTGTTAACATTTTAAGAATAAAGTTTGGTTGTTAATTCAAATTCATTGAATCCATATGTATCTAATAAATTCCATTAAAGACTTATTGTAGTCTAAATGGATTGTATGTCAAAGAAATATAAGGGTGGGGATTTTCAGTTCTTTCTTTTTTGCTGTACAATAAAAAAATGAATAAACATGTGCATACCCAACAGTACCCCACTTAGTTTTCTATTCTATTGATCAAATCCATGAGATGGACCAAAGAGCAAAGAAATTCTGATTCAACAAGGGACTTTACTACTTATTCTTATCCAACATAAGGAAACTCTTTGGATTAAGGATTTGACATAATGGAAATTTAAAGCCCATACCCTGAAATGACTGTCACTGTTAATTTGAGAGCTTTTGATCCTTCCACTTCTTTATTCTGACGGTCACCTGATAAAAGCAAGGAAGAAAGCATTTTTGGTTTTTCTAGTGACAAGAACAGTTAAGGAAGCATGCCTATTTTGGATGGCATTGCATATCTCTGTTTCTACTGAGCCATTAGTGGCGGGGGAGGGGGACCCTCAGTGGCTTTGTGGACTAGGGCAGTCTTTGGTATAGTTAACCTGCAGCAAGTACAACGCATTTACTTTCAGGGGAGGTCTTATTTTCAGGAAAACACAGTAAAATATATAATACAATAACTACAGTACAAATATAAGTTTACATTCAGCTGTTTATATTTTAATTTTTTAAAAATGCATATGAATTTGTATGTTACTGTATGTATGGAGAGATGGGGAAATAACAAATATTGAGAATAACTACCGTGTTTCCCTGAAAATAAGATCCTGTCTTATATTTTTTTGAACCCTGAAATAAGTGCTTGGCCTTATTGCCATGTGCTCAAAAAGCCCAATTGGGCTTATTATCAGGGGATGTCTTATTTTGGGGAAAATAGGATATACAGAAAATACAATATATTCTGCCTGGGTAGATGTTTTTAAAGATACTTTCTAGAAATACTGAATTCTGTTATCAGTCCTTTCTATCTGCTAAATAGATAGTGGGGATTGTCATTTAAATCTTAGATTATGTATGTTTCCCTGATGGTATGTCAACTATACAAGGTTTTTCATAGTTTAGCAGCTGTGTTGTTTACTGTTATGTGATGTGATCCAAATTCTATTTTCAAAATAAAAATAGTGCTATAGGGAGATGCAAAATGGCTGGGATATTGTTCTGAATATTTCATGTTTGACACATTTTTTTTTCCTGTTTTGGAGATTTTCTTTCAAACATGACATTAAACATGGCTTGTTTGGGCTTTGTTCCTTTCTTGCCTGCCATTACTGTTCGTGGCAAATCATGGCAGATTGAGCTTGAAAACCCATGGCATGCTTTTTGCAAGTAGCGAAAATCAGGGTCAGCAGGAGAAAGGCTATCAAATTCTTTTCAGCCTCAGGAATGTTTAAGCACTGGGGATAAACATTTAATACCTGGGGATAAACAAGACATCTTTCCTCTGGCATCCCTATAAAACTTATCTTTTCAACTATCTGTTCTTAAAGAAGATGCTATACTGAAGTAGTCATTGTGGAGGGAAAAGACATCACATAATGGTAAACTAGTTTAATCCTAGCATGTGATAACTTTGGTCCAAAGACTTGATGAATGTTATCATATGCTAGGATTCAGAGGCATTCAATTTAATGAAGGTAGTGCAAAACATTCCGTGCACCTACATGGAACACAGTGTTCTAGCAGTTGAAATTTGGACCCACATATGTGGGTAAGGATCAGAGGTGAAATGCTACTGGTTTGGACTAGTTTGCCCGAACTGGTAGTAATAAATGCTACTAGTTCGGGCGAACCAGTAGTAAACAAACACTACTGGTTCGGGAGAACCGGTATTTCCAATGATCAACTGTGCCATGCGATTTATATTTGCTAGAAAACCTGCTTGCATGCGTGCACATGCAACCCTGCATGCGTGTGTGAAGCAAACCAGTAGTGAAACGAACTAGTAGCAGACTTCAGAGCATTTCACCCCTGGTAAGGATCCAGAAATCAGATTTTTGTCAAGCTATCAGGTGCCTGTTTCATCTAGCGTAGACACACATCACATGAATTTGGTTTAGAGATGGAACACCTGTATCTTTGAAGTTGGTAGGGAAAGTGAAAGATCATTGGCAGTGCACATAACACTCAAAGAGCCAGCAAAGGTGTTGTGAGAGAAAGGAAAGCACATTAAGCTGGGAAAGGAGAGGCAGGCATTGAATTCAAGTGTAACAGGGAATGATATGTGAAAATGATCTTAGGAAACAGGAGAAATACCTGCAGTCTAGGCAAAAGTCAGAGGAGAGGCAGCTAAGCCCATGAAGGAATGGAGGCATGGCAAACAACTCAGAAGGGACCCTCCTTAATTTCCTGGACTGTAAAGGAGGAAGTCATAAGGAGAAGGGGGGGGAGAAACTTCTAAAATTCTATTAATGTAACCTTACAATAAAGATATAACTAATACTCCCAGGTGTGATGTTTGTCTGGATAGCTAAAGAAGACAAAAAAGGAAAAAAGAAAAAGAAAGAAAGAAAGAAAAGATGGAGGAGGCAGGAAAAGAGAGAACACGGGTCATATTAGGGAGTGAAGAGTTAGGTAATTCAGATATACCCTGCCAAATTTCTCTTTACTGAAATCTGGAACAACCAAGTTATCCCAGATTTTAATTCTATAGGACCATGGCCCTGCCCAGTGTGGCCTGCTAAACAGAATAAGTGTTGTGGCTCAAGCCCCACCCCCCTGGGCCTGGCGCCCTGCCAGAGAGTGACTCAGAGAATGAGGGGGAAGGGCCGTCAGGGCTCCCTTCTGCAGGGCCGGCTTCTCTGGTTTAGCTCCAAGAGCCAGAGGCAGGCCAGGTGGAAGAGATGACAAGGCCTCTGTCTCCTGTATCTCCCCCCGCCCAGGAAACGCTTCCAGACCCAGCTGAGGACAATTAGTCCTGGTTAGATCCCAGGTTTCATAGACAAGAGAGGCGGGAACAACAGAAGCAGGGGTGGGGCAGGCCTAGAATGTGCTGAGTTACAGAGCCACACAGCACAGGGTATAAAAGCAGGAGGGGCTGCTATACTGCTTCGTGACAAACTAATCAAACTGCCTAGAGAGAACTTGAGCTGAAGTGCTGTTTATTCCTGATTTCCTGGTTGACACGCCGGCATCAAGAAAGATAACAGAAAAACCCTGGCAGACACTCGCTGGGTTGCTGCCAGAGCTGATAGCTGCCGTGGACTCAATTGCTGGCTAATTGAGTCATTTCTCATGCCTCCCGGACTGCGGTGGGGGGACAGAACAATAAGCGTCAAATTGTTTATTCTCCATATGGAACAAAACACATTTTTCATCTCATGCTCACTCTGTGCATAACTGAAATCCAATTCTAGGTTAAATGGGATAAGACTTTACCGCCCTTCCCTTAAAAAAAAATACAAATGCCAGAACAGCCATTAAGAAAGGTTTTCATGTTTTCTGGGGCAAATCACTTAAGATGATTTTTTCCCCCAAACACAATTATTCTAACAACACCTATCTCTTATCCAAGTTTAGGATTTAGCAAGAATGATGAGTAGGATCTTTTATTAATGTATTTTTTTTCCAAATGAACTAAGAATTGATAATTGTACAGTTAGACAGATTAAACCAGAATGAAATTAGGGTATTCGTAGTGGAAGCAGTAATTGATGGGAATTAAATGACCTCACTAATCCAAATGGAAATACTACAACTGATGGCCACAAATATTTATCCTGAATATTTTTTTTCCCCTAGATTCACAGAATTTGGGTTGAAAAATGAACTGTTTTCATTGCTTTAGTAGGATGTATACTAGGTCAATGTTTCTCAACCATGGGAACTTTAGGATTGGAACATCCACCATTCCCCAGCCAGCATGGCCAATTAATCATCATTAATGATAATTAATCAGCAAGCGACTCTGGGCACCGCAAGTACAGTGATCCTGGCCCATCTTTGAGGAGATCTAGCAAGCCACATGCCCATTGATCATGACTGTGCTGACAGTGGCAATGGTTTCCAGAATACTCTGGAGAGACCTGTAGGTCCTCCATGATGTCATTGTGTCTCTTAGGTTCCTCTTATGTTTATGTTTCTTCACTAATGACAGGTCAATGTCCACCTGGCCAGTTGACTAGGAAAGAGAAAGGGGCCCCATCCTCAGCAGTCACCAATTTTTCCCTTTGCAAGAACCCTCAGCTCCCTCCTTTCTCCCTTCTGCTCTTCTGCTCTATGTTAACTGACTATTAACTGATTATTATTCCTAATTATTACTAATAAACCTTGGAATGAGTAGAATTGTTCATGACTACAGAAGTACAGTGTGCTGTGGTTTATTTTAGTTCAAAGGGTCATTGCATATTATGCTTGGATCTGTACCACAGAGAGTCAGAGGTTAACTTTTTTTCTGTAGCTTTTTCCTTTTTGTTTGGAGCACCTCCCCAATTTTGCTTTTCCCTGTTTTTCTCTTTCTCTTTCCAACTTTTTTTTTCTTTTGGATTTTGTAGTCTTTGAAATTTAATAAAGTGTTGTGGCAAAAATTATTTCAATGCAGGTACAGATGATAAAAATGCAATACCAATGCAATGAATACAAATATTCATTCCACAGAATAGAGTTAACAACTGAAAAAAAAAGATAGTTTGCAATCTCTAGCCCAGTGATGGCTAACCTATTCATCATGCGTGCTGAAAGTGCGAGCACACGACAGCACCTGCATGCATGCTCATACCCATAATACAATTCATGCACGACACACCCCTGCACATGAATGCACCTCCCCATGCTAGCTCCCCTTCCCCGTGCATGCATGCAACAATCCCCCCTCCCCCGTGCCCTGTTTTGGGCCTACCAGGCCTCCTGGGACCAAAAAGGGATGCGGGGGCGCGCTGCACCCCCCCACCCCAAAAGGAGCAAAAACGAGGGATGAGGGTGCAAGAGGGCATGCCACACACGCCTCACACTCCCCTCACCACCCCCCTGCATTCCTACACTATTGCAGGTGTTATGTCTGTCTTGTATGCAGCTTTATTCCTCTCTAGCATTCATCTCCATTGTTCAGTGATGTATTTCTTGCCTCTCTAGGATTTACCTCTATCTGCTCCTGTGAGGCACTTCCTGTTCCTGTTGGATGTATATACAGCTCAGCTGGGGCGAGGGCTTACATGCTGGTGGAGAGGTCTACACGTGCCACCTGTGACACACGTGCCATAGGTTCGCCATCACAGCTGTAGCCCCTTCATCAGATGAACTGATGAAGAGAGCCATCAAAATATTTTTAACCAGGTGTATATGGTGGGCAGATCAGACATACAGTTTCTGGACATAGAAGACAGTATTAAGTATCTAGATGCCAAGCTAACCATATTAAGTATCTAGATGCCAAATATCATTGAGTAAAACCAACACTTTGATTTGTATCTAAAAACCTGCTGGTAACCTATGCAATAATTAAGCCTAGTTCAATGTACAACCAAAGAAACAATTAAATTATTAAATTATTGCCTTTACAAGCCCCAGAGACCAGAAAGCATATGTTTCTTCCCATTTTAACTAATGAGAAGGACAAATTAAAATGACTGAAGATCAAGCTGCTGATACAATAGGTGTAAAGAGGCACATGTGCTTTGCCAATCTTATCTTCATAGTATAAGTTGGACGTGACCTTGCATCTGCACTTGATCAAATTCACCTGTCTATCACTATAGTACTCCAGACATTTCTTCTGGTGCTTCATCTCATAGGGGGTTTGGATGAACCAAATATATGCTTGTTCCCCAAGATCATCCAATATCAAGAAATCACTCAAAGCAATCCCATTAAGGTTCTGTTCCTTTCCATATTCCAGGAATCACTTAGGGAATCAATGGAACTGCCTGCAAGTAATTCTCAATTTAATTTGGAATTCCTTCATGTTTTATTCAACCACAACAGTCAATCTGGAGTTTGTAGAATTTGAAAACTTCATGTTTGAGGCTTTTGTAAGAATTGTTCCATTACTTGTATAAAATACATTTTTAATTTTTTTTTCATTAAAATTTTCTGTTATGCTTTTGTTGAATTAAACAAAAGAAGTATTAAATCATCTGACAGAGAATCAGCTAGGAGAAGTCTGATCTATGACATTAAGACATCTTTGGTTATGTAATTTTTTTAAAAAATAGCATAAACTTCCTGAAATTCTTGAACCTTGCATTCTCCAGTTGGGTGTTACCATAGCTTTAATCTAAGCTGTTTTTCACAAGCCTAATATGTGGGAAAAATTAAGCTGATAGTTTCTTGATTTTAATGAACAACTGCAATTAAAAAATTAATTACTTTTTCCAAATTAAAACAGCACACAAAATAAATTTGTTTGACCCTAAATATCCATAACAATAACAATTTTCTTCCCATTCTAAATAAATGAAGTGACGTATTGACACCAAAATAGAAATTAATATTAATTTAATCTGAACTGCACATTTAAAAAATAGATTTTTTCTTATACACATAATAAATAAATGCTAATGAAAAGTTGCTAATTCATTTATAATCTAATTGATAGAGACATTTCAATGTACTTAAGAAAGCAGGTCAGTCCTCTCTGAACTTTACACTCAATTTTAGATGTGTATATGAGGGAGATAGGAATTATATTTTTATTTTATGCTAGCAAAAAACTGAGATTATTGTTACTATTGTTTTTTTAAAAAAAATCTCTTTTGCATTGAGAACTTAAACATGTAGAAAAATATAACATTTTAAATAAATGTTGGTATTTCTTTTAGAATACCATAATGTAGTCAAGATTGGAAACAAAAATTAACAGGCTAAACCACAACAACATTTTTGCACATAATTTACCTTACTGTTAACATTTTAAGAATAAAGTTTGGTTGTTAATTCAAATTCATTGAATCCATATGTATCTAATAAATTCCATTAAAGACTTATTCTAGTCTAAATGGATTGTATGTCAAAGAAATATAAGGGTGGGGATTTTCAGTTCTTTCTTTTTTGCTGTACAATAAAAAAATGAATAAACATGTGCATACCCAACAGTACCCCACTTAGTTTTCTATTCTATTGATCAAATCCATGAGATGGACCAAAGAGCAAAGAAATTCTGATTCAACAAGGGACTTTACTACTTATTCTTATCCAACATAAGGAAACTCTTTGGATTAAGGATTTGACATAATGGAAATTTAAAGCCCATACCCTGAAATGACTGTCACTGTTAATTTGAGAGCTTTTGATCCTTCCACTTCTTTATTCTGACGGTCACCTGATAAAAGCAAGGAAGAAAGCATTTTTGGTTTTTCTAGTGACAAGAACAGTTAAGGAAGCATGTCTATTTTGGATGGCATTGCATATCTCTGTTTCTACTGAGCCATTAGTGGTGGGGGAGGGGGACCCTCAGTGGCTTTGTGGACTAGGGCAGTCTTTGGTATAGTTAACCTGCAGCAAGTACAAGGCATTTACTTTCAGGGGAGGTCTTATTTTCAGGAAAACACAGTAAAATATATAATACAATAACTACAGTACAAATATAAGTTTACATTCAGCTGTTTATATTTTAATTTTTTAAAAATGCATATGAATTTGTATGTTACTGTATGTATGGAGAGATGGGGAAATAACAAATATTGAGAATAACTACCGTGTTTCCCTGAAAATAAGACCTTGTCTTATATTTTTTTGAACCCTGAAATAAGTGCTTGGCCTTATTGCCATGTGCTCAAAAAGCCCAATTGGGCTTATTATCAGGGGATGTCTTATTTTGGGGAAAATAGGATATACAGAAAATACAATATATTCTGCCTGGGTAGATGTTTTTAAAGATACTTTCTAGAAATACTGAATTCTGTTATCAGTCCTTTCTATCTGCTAAATAGATAGTGGGGATTGTCATTTAAATCTTAGATTATGTATGTTTTCCTGATGGTATGTCAACTATACAAGGTTTTTCATAGTTTAGCAGCTGTGTTGTTTACTGTTATGTGATGTGATCCAAATTCTATTTTCATAATAAAAATAGTGCTATAGGGAGATGCAAAATGGCTGGGATATTGTTCTGAATATTTCATGTTTGACACATTTTTTTTTCTGTTTTGGAGATTTTCTTTCAAACATGACATTAAACATGGCTTGTTTGGGCTTTGTTCCTTTCTTGCCTGCCATTACTGTTCATGGCAAATCATGGCAGATTGAGCTTGAAAACCCATGGCATGCTTTTTGCAAGTAGCGAAAATCAGGGTCAGCAGGAGAAAGGCTATCAAATTCTTTTCAGCCTCAGGAATGTTTAAGCACTGGGGATAAACATTTAATACCTGGGGATAAACAAGACACCTTTCCTCTGGCATCCCTATAAAACTTATCTTTTCAACTATCTGTTCTTAAAGAAGATGCTATACTGAAGTAGTCATTGTGGAGGGAAAAGACATCACATAATGGTAAACTAGTTTGAATCCTAGCATGTGATAACTTTGGTCCAAAGACTTGATGAATGTTATCATATGCTAGGATTCAGAAGCATTCAATTTAATGAAGGTAGTGCAAAACATTCCGTGCACCTACATGGAACACAGTGTTCTAGCAGTTGAAATTTGGACCCACATATGTGGGTAAGGATCAGAGGTGAAATGCTACTGGTTTGGACTAGTTTGCCCGAACTGGTAGTAATAAATGCTACTAGTTCGGGCGAACCAGTAGTAAACAAACACTACTGGTTCGGGAGAACCGGTATTTCCAATGATCAACTGTGCCATGCGATTTATATTTGCTAGAAAACCTGCTTGCATGCGTGCACATGCAACCCTGCATGCGTGTGTGAAGCAAACCAGTAGTGAAGCGAACTAGTAGCAGACTTCAGAGCATTTCACCCCTGGTAAGGATCCAGAAATCAGATTTTTGTCAAGCTATCAGGTGCCTGTTTCATCTAGCGTAGACACACATCACATGAATTTGGTTTAGAGATGGAACACCTGTATCTTTGAAGTTGGTAGGGAAAGTGAAAGATCATTGGCAGTGCACATAACACTCAAAGAGCCAGCAAAGGTGTTGTGAGAGAAAGGAAAGCACATTAAGCTGGGAAAGGAGAGGCAGGCATTGAATTCAAGTGTAACAGGGAATGATATGTGAAAATGATCTTAGGAAACAGGAGAAATACCTGCAGTCTAGGCAAAAGTCAGAGGAGAGGCAGCTAAGCCCATGAAGGAATGGAGGCATGGCAAACAACTCAGAAGGGACCCTCCTTAATTTCCTGGACTGTAAAGGAGGAAGTCATAAGGAGAAGGGGGGGGAGAAACTTCTAAAATTCTATTAATGTAACCTTACAATAAAGATATAACTAATACTCCCAGGTGTGATGTTTGTCTGGATAGCTAAAGGAAGACAAAAAAGAAAAAGAAAGAAAGAAAGAAAAGACGGAGGAGGCAGGAAAAGAGAGAACACGGGTCATATTAGGGAGTGAAGAGTTAGGTAATTCAGATATACCCTGCCAAATTTCTCTTTACTGAAATCTGGAACAACCAAGTTATCCCAGATTTTAATTCTATAGGACAATGACCCTGCCCAGTGTGGCCTGCTAAACAGAATAAGTGTTGTGGCTCAAGCCCCACCCCCCTGGGCCTGGCGCCCTGCCAGAGAGTGACTCAGAGAATGAGGGGGAAGGGCCGTCAGGGCTCCCTTCTGCAGGGCCGGCTTCTCTGGTTTAGCTCCAGGAGCCAGAGGCAGGCCAGGTGGAAGAGATGACAAGGCCTCTGTCTCCTGTATCTCCCCTCGCCCAGGAAACGCTTCCAGACCCAGCTGAGGACAATTAGTCCTGGTTAGATCCCAGGTTTCATAGACAAGAGAGGCGGGAACAACAGAAGCAGGGGTGGGGCAGGCCTAGAAAGTGCTGAGTTACAGAGCCACACAGCACAGGGTATAAAAGCAGGAGGGGCTGCTATACTGCTTCGTGACAAACTAATCAAACTGCCTAGAGAGAACTTGAGCTGAAGTTTATTCCTGATTTCCTGGTTGACACGCCGGCATCAAGAAAGATAACAGAAAAACCCTGGCAGACACTTGCTGGGTTGCTGCCAGAGCTGATAGCTGCCGTGGACTCAATTGCTGGCTAATTGAGTCATTTCTCATGCCTCCCGGACTGCGGTGGGGGGACAGAACAATAAGCGTCAAATTGTTTATTCTCCATATGGAACAAAACACATTTTTCATCTCATGCTCACTCTGTGCATAACTGAAATCCAATTCTAGGTTAAATGGGATAAGACTTTACCGCCCTTCCCTTAAAAAAAAATACAAATGCCAGAACAGCCATTAAGAAAGGTTTTCATGTTTTCTGGGGCAAATCACTTAAGATGATTTTTTCCCCCAAACACAATTATTCTAACAACACCTATCTCTTATCCAAGTTTAGGATTTAGCAAGAATGATGAGTAAGATCTTTTATTAATGTATTTTTTTTCCAAATGAACTAAGAATTGATAATTGTACAGTTAGACAGATTAAACCAGAATGAAATTAGGGTATTCGTAGTGGAAGCAATAATTGATGGGAATTAAATGACCTCACTAATCCAAATGGAAATACTACAATTGATGGCCACAAATATTTATCCTGAATATTTTTTTCCCCCTAGATTCACAGAATTTGGGTTGAAAAATGAACTGTTTTCATTGCTTTAGTAGGATGTATACTAGGTCAATGTTTCTCAACCATGGGAACTTTAGGATTGGAACATCCACCATTCCCCAGCCAGCATGGCCAATTAATCATCATTAATGATAATTAATCAGCAAGCGACTCTGGGCACCGCAAGTACAGTGATCCTGGCCCATCTTTGAGGAGATCTAGCAAGCCACATGCCCATTGATCATGACTGTGCTGACAGTGGCAATGGTTTCCAGAATACTCTGGAGAGACCTGTAGGTCCTCCATGATGTCATTGTGTCTCTTAGGTTCCTCTTATGTTTATGTTTCTTCACTAATGACAGGTCAATGTCCACCTGGCCAGTTGACTAGGAAAGAGAAAGGGGCCCCATCCTCAGCAGTCACCAATTTTTCCCTTTGCAAGAACCCTCAGCTCCCTCCTTTCTCCCTTCTGCTCTTCTGCTCTATGTTAACTGACTATTAACTGATTATTATTCCTAATTATTACTAATAAACCTTGGAATGAGTAGAATTGTTCATGACTACAGAAGTACAGTGTGCTGTGGTTTATTTTAGTTCAAAGGGTCATTGCATATTATGCTTGGATCTGTACCACAGAGAGTCAGAGGTTAACTTTTTTTCTGTAGCTTTTTTCCCTTTTTGTTTGGAGCACCCCCTCCCCAATTTTGCTTTTCCCCTGTTTTTCTCTTTCTCTTTCCAACTTTTTTTTTTCTTTTGGATTTTGTAGTCTTTGAAATTTAATAAAGTGTTGTGGCAAAAATTATTTCAATGCAGGTACAGATGATAAAAATGCAATACCAATGCAATGAATACAAATATTCATTCCACAGAATAGAGTTAACAACTGAAAAAAAAAGATAGTTTGCAATCTCTAGCCCAGTGATGGCTAACCTATTCATCCTTGCGTGCTGAAAGTGCGAGCACACGACAGCACCTGCATGCATGCTCATACCCATAATACAATTCATGCACGACACACCCCTGCACATGAATGCACCCTCCCACGCTAGCTCCCCTGCCCCGTGCATGCACGCAACAATCCCCCCTCCCCGTGCCCTGTTTTGGGCCTAGCAGGCCTCCCTGAAGCCTCCTAGGACCAAAAAGGGATGCGGGGGTGCGCTGCACCCCCCACCCCAAAATGGAGCAAAAACGGGGGATGAGGGTGCAAGAGGGCATGCCACACACCCCTCACACTCCCCCACCCCCCGCATTTCTACGCTATTACAGCTGTTATGTCTGTCTTGTATGCAGCTTTATTCCTCTCTAGCATTCATCTCCATTGTTCAGTGATGTATTTCCTGCTCTCTAGGATTTACCTCTATCTGCTCCTGTGAGGCACTTCCTGTTCCTGTTGGATGTATATACAGCTCAGCTGGGGCGAGGGCTTAAATGCCGGTGGAGAGGTCTACGCGTGCCACCTGTGACACACGTGCCATAGGTTCCCCATCACAGCTCTAGCCTCTTCATCAGATGAACTGATGAAGAGAGCCATCAAAATATTTTTAACCAGGTGTATATGGTGGGCAGATCAGACATACAGTTTCTGGACAGAGAAGACCGTATTAAGTATCTAGATGCCAAGCTAACCATATTAAGTATCTAGATGCCAAATATCATTGAGTAAAACCAACACTTTGATTTGTATCTAAAAACCTGCTGGTAACCTATGCAATAATTAAGCCTAGTTCAATGTACAACCAAAGAAACAATTAAATTATTAAATTATTGCCTTTACAAGCCCCAGAGACCAGAAAGCATATGTTTCTTCCCATTTTAACTAATGAGAAGGACAAATTAAAATGACTGAAGATCAAGCTGCTGATACAATAGGTGTAAAGAGGCACATGTGCTTTGCCAATCTTATCTTCATAGTATAAGTTGGACGTGACCTTGCATCTGCACTTGATCAAATTCACCTGTCTATCACTATAGTACTCCAGACATTTCTTCTGGTGCTTCATCTCATAGGGGGTTTGGATGAACCAAATATATGCTTGTTCCCCAAGATCATCCAATATCAAGAAATCACTCAAAGCAATCCCATTAAGGTTCTGTTCCTTTCCATATTCCAGGAATCACTTAGGGAATCAATGGAACTGCCTGCAAGTAATTCTCAATTTAATTTGGAATTCCTTCATGTTTTATTCAACCACAACAGTCAATCTGGAGTTTGTAGAATTTGAAAACTTCATGTTTGAGGCTTTTGTAAGAATTATTCCATTACTTGTATAAAATACATTTTTAATTTTTTTTCATTAAAATTTTCTGTTATGCTTTTGTTGAATTAAACAAAAGAAGTATTAAATCATCTGACAGAGAATCAGCTAGGAGAAGTCTGATCTATGACATTAAGACATCTTTGGTTATGTAATATTTACAAATATCACTTCATGGCAGTTGCTTGTAGTATCTTTTCCATTGGAGTAGTTTCTGTTCAGCTATTGCTGTTGTATTGGAAACGTAAGTCTCGTAGGTGGTAGCAAGAGCTTTCTTTCTCATTAGCACAGTTCTTCTTGAACCTTAGCTTCAAGTGGTGATGTTGTTGTTTTGGGGTGTATGATTGCAACCAGTTTAGAATGCTATTTTTTATCATAAAGTCACAGAGATGTTTTAGAATTTAAACACTGAAAAACATAAAAAAAATAAGTTCGACAGGATAACAATAATTCCGAAAAATTAGGTAATCCTTCCGTCCCACCGCTTCATTTTTACCTTCACTGAGGAACAAGACATGAAAGATTATTATCGCTACCAATCACATATAATTGCTACCAGTTACAGTAACAGCTGCAACAATATATCAGAAATGAACCAACCAATCTGACATCAATTCCTGGGAAGCGTATACAGGAGTCCATTAAAAAAAATTAGCCTGTAAGTATTTGAAAAAAATGTAGTGATTACCACACATTAGGACAAACTTGTCAGGTACAAGTCCTGCCAGACTCAAGTCTTTTTATATCAAGTGAGTTTCATAGTAGATTGTGGGAATGCTAACCTTAATAGGTATAATGCATCATGACTTGAGCAAAAATATTTGGCAAAGTGGCTTCTGGAATTCTGATTAGAAGCTAATTAAGACAATTAAATGGATGCAAAAACTGACTGGTTTCCTGATCACACTGGAGTGAAGAATCTTGTCAAGTGCTTTGGGTTCAGTCCTGGAGTCTGTGTTCCTCAACATCTTTATTAGTGTTTTGTAAGAAGTCTAAGACCTGCTTATCAAATTTGTCAAAGATAAAAATTTGAATGAGATAGCTAATACCTTAGAATATAGGGAAAAATTCAAAATTATCTTGATAGGTTAGAGAAATGGGTTAAAAGGAACAGAAAAAAATTATCAGTGACATATGCAACATTCTTATTTATGAAACAGAAATAAAATGAACCCATATAGAGTGCAAGGAAGAGTACTAGTGACAAAAGTTAACTAATAATATGTATTAGCAATAGGATACGGCTGCAGAAAAGACAAAAGCCAATTCGGGCTGTGTCAGCAGGAATGTGCTTTCAAATCATCAGCAGTAATTGTTTATTTAATTCTGTGTTGGTCAGACCCCACCTTGAGAACTATGGCAGCAAGGATGATCAGTAATTAGATCTTTGAAGGGAGAGTGTAGTAGTGGGCTATGTTTAACCTTGGGAAAAGTAGATAAGGGACAGGTGAGCAACCCTCCATTACCTGAAAATAAATTGCATTCAATAGAGAAGATCTGTTCTTTGTCACTGTCATGGCTCAGAATAATGGATTTAAATTAGAGAAAGGCATATTCTGGCTGAATATTAGATGAAAACCAAAACCAAAAATACCTATCCTCATTGCAAAGGCAATTCAACAGTAGAATCAGTGACCAATGTCTTCATTGGATTCATCAGGCATCTGTTGGGGATGCTTTAATTTGGCTACCTGTACTGAGCACGTGGTTGACCTTTGTGGCCTAAATGGTTTAATGATTCCATGAAGCTGAGAAATACAGGTAATCTTCCCCTTTTTTCCCCCAGAGGAATAACAATAGCACTTAGACTTATATACTGCTTCACAGTGCTTTTACAGTCCTCTTTAAGCAGTTTACAGAGTCAGCCCATTGCCTCCAACAAGCTGGGTCTCCATTTTATTAACCTCGGAAGGATGGAAGTCTGAGTCAACCTTGAACCGGTCAGAATTGAACTCTTGGGAGTGAGCAGTGGATTAGCCTGTGCCACCAAACCAAGCCTGATATTTGAGTCTATTCAACATCACTCTTATGAAAATAGCAACTATCATTCTTTTTCTTTTAATTACATTTGCAAAATAATTACTGAAGTGAGGATGTCTTATCATTGTTTAGAATAGTCATTACCTAAAACCCATAATTTATTTATGGTCATTAATTGAAAAAAAAAAAAACTACAGAAAAGACACCCCCCCCCGGTGATATATTAACTTGTTTATTCATTATTTAACATCAAGTAAAATTTTGCATCTTGAGCAGTATTCTCAAGTAACTAACCATTAGAAATCATAGGGAGTGACAATAAATTAGCACAGTCAATTTCTAATGTGCTTTTTCACAGGTAAAGGAAGGTTCATACCGATAGAACAGGAGTCATACCTATTCAAAAGGCCACAGTCTTTCAACTAATAGCCACAGAGTTCTGTATTATAACTTTTCCTCTGATTATCTGTAGGTGTATACCATATTTTTTGGAGTATAAGACGCACCTTAGTTTTCGGGGAGGAAAATAAGAAAAAAGCTGATTGATAGTCCAGTTGCCTCTTGCAAAAGCACCTCTGGGACACCTTTTAAGGGCTTGCTTCATTCTTCTTGGCATATGTACAATACCAAGGCTGTGAATCAGCAAGGAAAATGCTGTACCATGTTATAGTTTTATTCTCTATTTCTCCTTCTCCATCTTCTGTCTTATGGGGAAGCCATCCAGTCAGTTTGGCAATGTGCATGGCTGCTGTAATCAGATTACATTATGCAAGGCTTTGGGGAGTCAGAAAAGATGATAAATTACTTTATATGGAATATTGCTTATTACTAGGTCATCAATTAGTATTAAGCTGACAGTCTCTAGGGCAGTTTAAAAATGTCCTAATTGACACTTCTCCATTACATCCCCCATTGTACCATACACATGTACATTATGGCTTGGACTAAGTGGGCATTTATTACTCAGCAAACTGAGCACAAGCGAAGCTTAGTAATTCAAAACATAATTGGTTTTCATGGAGAGGACAAGAGGGGGAATCTAAGAAAATCTGACATCCAGACACTAATGTATTACCCTCTCTGTATGCAGATGAACAGCTCTTCAGGCTTCATGCCAAAACCTCCTAGCGTTTACATTTATACAATAATAAATATTTATGTTTTTTATATATTAGGCCATATCCCAGGATAAATATGATTTATACTGTGTGCTTAATAGAGCCAGCTTTTTTTCCTTTTTTTTCTCCTCGGCAAAAAAACAACATTTGGAAAAAATATTATAGACATTTTACCACAATTTATTATTGAAGTTGTGAGCAAAAACTAATTATCTAAAGATAGTGGAGGAGATGTCTTTTGCAATAGTGGTAAATCATCATTTCAGTTCATCATCTTTCATTTACATCTGAGCTTTTCCCGCTCTACTCTCTTCTGGGATTTCCTTTGATGCCTTCATTATTTTTCAAAGATAAATTAAGCTTTTTTTTTGGGGAGGGGGAGTACTATTTCTATAGAAATGGGAGCAATTTACTATTCATTATCCTCGTTGTAAATATTTTGAGAATCTGGCTGGAGAAGAATCCAGTTCACCTTAAGGATAGAATCCATGATCTGGGGCTTGAAATATGGTTATGGTAATTTAGCTGATAAAGCTATGAGAAAACATCTTCTTGCTCTGAAAGTAATGGCCAATATTCTCTTTTGTAGACTTACCTATCATGAGCTTATTTAAGTGTTCCTTGCACCTAGTCAAGTTTGGCCAGACTTAAAAAAGCTAAGTAGGACCAAACCTGGCTCATATTTGCATGGAAATATTACCAGGAAATATTAGGGCTAGACTGGGAATTGTAAAGCAAAACCAACATCAACTTCTATTTTAGAAGATGAAAATGGCAAATTCCATATTGCTTCCTCCAACCCCCAAATATATGGGAATGAGTCCTGAAGTCATCAAAAAATCAAGCTTAACTTTAAGGAAGGACCTTCATTTTTCACTTGAGATGAACTGTTTGACTGTTAATGGGAAGCCTCCACTGTTTTATTGTTCTTGGAACCTGCATGTCACCACTTCTTAGTGTAGTCTATGAACATTATTTCAGTATTTTCTTTTGCCTGATAGCAATAGCACTTAGACTTATATACTGCTCCGTAGTTCTTTACAGCACTCTCTGACCAGTTTACAGTGACAGTCCCCAACAATCTGGATCCTCATTTTATGGACCTTGGAATGATAAAAGGCTGAGTCACCCTCAAGCCCCATCAGGATCGAAATCCAGACTGTGGGCAGAAATAGCTTGCAGAATACTGCATTGTAATCACTGCATCCCCTGGGTTCCTGATGCACCCATATGCCTTTCTGTTCTACATCCATGCTTTTTGTACAAAGTCTCATTCCTACCTATCTGTTTATTTCATCAGAATAACAAACAAACAAAAAAAGCTAAGTCCTAACTGATTATTATGAAGAAAAATTAACTGCCCAGACACAGCGTGTGTCAAATAGAATGAGGTACAGTAACACAAAATAAAATCTGCAGAAAGGAAACAATGAGATGAATTATACCAGAGAAAGCATTTTCTGAAAGGCGCATAAACAACACTGTACAAAAATGTTCAGAAATGAAGATATTAGAAAAGGTTCAGAAATTAGGATAATTAGAAGAAATGTATTTTAACATGGTATTTTAAAGACTATCAAAGTGATTTAGAAATGAAATAAATGGAACTAACGTCTTGGAATGTCCCAAGGGCAGCTAGGGGCCTAGAGTTGCATCTAAATTTTGATTCCCTTTTTTCCTGAATGACAACTGAAGTATATTTGAGAGACAATCCTAAAACCAGTACAAAACGATATCTCCTTTTCCTGTATCTCTCAGGCAATCCAGAAGGATGTAGTATTTAATGGCACTGAAGGACGCTGAGAGATCAAAAAGAATTAATTCCAGATAAAGTCCTGCCTTTCTTAAATCCTATAGTCCAATCTGAAAGCAATTTGAAATGGGTTGAGATAATCTGAGTTTGTGTTTTGTTTTTAGAGGGGGGGAAAAAACCACCTCTATTTCCTCATCCAGTGAAAATTAGATTGTACATTTCCAAGGATCCAGCACAGAGTTCTTTAGAAGAAGTCAAATATTTAATTATTTAATTAATTAATTGTCAAAAGTACAAGGAAACAAGTTTCAGTATAGACATAGACATGGACACATGAAAAAATAGCACAAATAAATGAATATAAATAAGCAAAACATAGCCATAAACAAATAAAATGAGTATATATAAATGGGGACATTAGAACAGGGACAGTGCACTTAATAATGTGCCTATTTTGGTTTAGTAGCAATACATTTGTTAATATGGTATAATATGTGTGTGTGTGTATGGTTTAAAAATGCAAACATATCTTTTAATTATATAGGGAAGATACGGTTATCAATTATGTCTGAACGGAAGATTGGATAGTTCAATATTGGAAAGATACTGTGACCTCAGAGTTACAATCACTGATTGCTAATAAATGTTAACTTTCTAATAGCTGTTAGTGTACTGGAAAGAGGATGGGTAATAAAAAGACTAATTTCAAGAAAAGATAATATATCTAGCTTGAGGTTGAAGTGTGGAGTCCTTAGTGGTCTCTAATTTTGGTTGTTTGTTTACAGAAGTTTCATTACCGAACTAGATATCATCTTTAATGCTTAAAATGACCTAATCAGCTCATCAGCACTTCAAAGACACCAACTACTCCAAGGACTCCAAAGACTATTATAATTATATATAATAATTATATCATTCTGTGAGATCAGTATTTAATAATGCACTTGAATTATCTTTTTCTTTATTTTTTCCTAATTTTTTCCTCCAGGATATCTATACTGTATATTTATATATCTACTGTATGTATCTCTATCTATATCATCTATATCAGGGGTGTCCAAACTTGGTCCCTTTAAGACTTGTGGACTTCAACTCCCAGAGTTCCTCAGCCAGCTTTGCTGGCTGAGGGACTCTGGGAGTTGAAGTCCACAAGTCTTAAAGGGACCAAGTTTGGACACCCCTGATCTATATCATCCATCCATCCATCTATCTATCTATCTATCTATCTATCTATCTATCTATCTATCTATCTATCTATCTATCTATCTATCATCCATCCATCCATCCATCCATCCATCCATCCATCCATCCATCCATCCATCCATCCATCCATCCATCCATCCATCCATCCATCCATCCATCCATCCATCCATCCATCTATCTATCTATCTATCTATCCATCCATCCATCCATCCATCCATCCATCCATCCATCCATCCATCCATCCATCCATCCATCCATCCATCCATCCATCCATCCATCCATCCATCCATCCATCCATCCATCCATCCATCCATCCATCCATCCATCCATCTATCTATCTATCTATCTATCTATCTATCTATCTATCTATCTATCTATCTATCCAATTAAACAGTTGCTAGGTGTGATAATAAATCTGTATAAAAAATATTTGTTTCAATAAGAAAACATCCTGACCTGCATCATAGGAATGTATAACAACAGAATGACAGAATTGGAAGGGACTTTGGAAGTCTTCTAGTCCAACCCCTGCTCAGGCAGAAGACTCTATACCATTTCAGACAAATGGCTGTCCAATCTCTTCTTAAAAGCCTCCAGTGATGTTAATTGATATGTCATAATGTTAACTGAGAAGTCTGCAATAATTTCCTTTCTAGAAATTATGAACTAGGTTGAGCAATGATGATATATATTTTTTTTCTACAAGCAGCCTTTCTGATTCATTGGATCTCCCAGGCTGAAATCGATCCTGTCTAAACATACAAGGAAAGTTATTAGACACCTACATAATTGATTCTGTAACAGTGGCAGAACCCAGACTGTGAGAATCTTTCCCCAGAAAAACTAATTGAAAAGAAGATTCTGAAATAGTTTTTTCTTCAACTCCTGCAGTCCCTTCATACAGTAGGGGATATCTTTGAAGAAAGTCCAAGGCAGTTCTTAACAGTGAATGTATTGATTGCCCTAGCAAGTTTCTTATACTAGATACTAATTGGGACATCAACAGCATCACTGATAGGAATAACCAAATATACTTACAAGACATCTTGCAATCCAACCAGATCCCAAAGCATCTTCAGATAGACAACCTTAATGCTCCTTACAGAACAGAGCTGATGACAATGACGATGATTGTTCATTTCATCTAAGTGACTCTGGGTGGTTCACAGCAGGTAGAAACAACCAAAGCAAGTTTAAAAAACCAATATACAAATGTATAAAAACCAATAATCACTTTAAAATAAAAATAATCACAATTAGGTTCAGAAGCCATCCTTACATCAGCCATTGTAAGAGCTCTCCAACAATGCCAGACCCCAAGACATGTTGATAAAGCCATGTCTTCAGGGCCATCCTAAAAGCTCAGGGGAGAGGCAGTTTAAGTTCTGGGAAGATGATGTCCCAAAGGGCAGAAGAGACTCTCTTCCTCTTTTCTAGATGGGACTCATGACATGCCTGTCATGCTAGTCCTGATGGAACAGGTAGTTGTAACTACCTGTTGGGAGGTAGTTAAAACTGGGGAGTAGTTGTAACTACAGTGTAACTACAGTACAGTGTAACTACATTACAGTGGGGAGAGACGATCCCTCAAATAACCTAGTCCTGTGCCATATAGCACTTTTTAAGGTCATTATCGGTTCCTTAAATTGAACCCAGAAGCATACTGTCAAACAGTGCATCTCAAGGGACAGAGGTGTAACATGAGCTGACTGAAGAGTGTGCATAAATGCCTGTGCTGCTGCATTATGTATCAGCTGCAGCTTTAGGACAACCCCATGTAAAGCACATTACAATAATCTATTTGAGAGGTAACAAGGGCATAGTGGCTGTGAGCAGGGCCTCCTGAACCACAACATCTCAAACTGGTATAAAGGCCTTCCTGATCACAGCTGCCACTTGCTCTTCAAGCAGGAGCAGTGAGTCTCTATTTTGATTAAAGAAAAGAATATAAGTCCTTTTGTTTCCACATGGAGACCACTTCTGAACTTCGTGCTTGAAGTGGAAAAGAATGAAACTCTGACTTTGGGTTTTATCAATTAGATTGATAGATCTTTATAGAAATTGCTTGTTCATATTATTATGAAAAAGCAAAAAGTTGTGCTTTGATGTTAATGCCATATTTTACTGCAACAGAGAGTTGGAAGTCAATGTTTCTTTTTTTCTCTCTCTCTCTGTCTCTCTCTCTCATCCCTCCTTACTTCTTTTTCCCCTCTTCCTCTCCACTGTTTTCCTTTTGCATTTTGTATCTTATTTTACCTGGTAAAGGTTCTCCTTGCACATATCTGCTAGTCATTCCTGACTCTAGAGGGTGGTGCTCATTTCTGTTTCAAAGCCGAAGAGCCAGCACTATCAGAAGACGTCTCCATGGTCATGTGGCCGGCATGATTAAATACCAACAGCACATGGAATGCTGTTACCTTTCCACCAAAGGTGGTCCCTATTTTTCTACTTGCATTTTTTACATGCTTTCGAACTGCTAGGTTGGCAGAAATAAAAATGTTAAACTAGAAGCAGGAGCAATGAGTCCAAGATAACTTCCAGAGCTCATACTGTTCCACTTTCTTAAGTAGGTCTCTGTAATACAAGCCAGGTTAGCTTCTTCACCTACAATTAAATTATCAATTCTCCTTATTTTATCTTAAGATGACCTGCCATTTCAAATATTTTTTTAAAAAAAATAATTAGTGATTTGGAACTATTCCTCAGGGGTTAAAAGCAGACAAGGAAACCAGTAGATTTGCAAGTTTCTAATTTCCCTTCCCCTGCAAAGGACTTCTGGTATATGAAAGCCACGTTTTCTGTTTTTCACTATTATATTAACTGCAACTTCAAGTTAGAGATGCAGACTCTGCCACCTGTATTTCAACTAGTTACAAAACATATTTACAATATGTACTTAAAAGGCACATCAAGTTTTCTCTTTCTAAATACATCAGGGAATTTCACTAACGTGAAACACAGCAGTAGAATCCTTAGTAGGATACTTTACACCATCAATCTCCAGAATCTTTTTTGCTCCCTAGACTGAAAACACGGCATTCTATCTACTGCCACTTCCTAGCATTCAATCCACCACCAGCAATCTACACTGCACTAGCTCACCCTCTTCTGGTTTTCATTCAGGAACAACACTAATCATTTGTATGTTTCTTGTCCTTGTGATATCTCAAAACTCTCCTTTTTCTGAGATCACTGCACCAATGACTTTGCACTCCACATTGAGTAACTTTAAATGTATCCTTCCCAGGAAAATAGGCAGTGGCTATATGACAAATACTCCCAGGGCAATGAGACTCTTGGTTAAAGCCAAGGAGCAAAAAATAATTGATTCACTACATGTGGATTGACAAATTTGGTCTCAAATTATTCTCACAATTTTCATTAGATCAGGAACAGTTTAATGACATAAATTCCCATTACACCATTGAATTTTTTGAAAAGATTTTAGATAAGATAAATAACATATATTCAAACCTTCAGTTGGCCAAGTCATACTGATCTTTTAAAGATGGGGAAGGAATAACATCTGATTTACACCCAAATCCCTGAGATGAGCTTTCACAAAACTTAATTTATAGGCGATGCCAACAACCTGCTTAGAAAATATAAATGATTACAATATCCTCAGAAGAAGTTGGAAGTCACGTTTGTATATATTTTTGCTTTCTTTTCTTTTTTATTTTTCTCCACCTCTTTCTCTTTCTTGCTATTTCTCTTTCTTCTTTCTCTTTCTTTCTGTTAGTTTGTGTTAGTTTTCATATGTTTGATCTGTAAAAACTTTCATAAAAATATAAATAGGAAGTGATAAAGCATTACTAATTATATACTGTTTATGTTATTTGTGATATTTCTTAGATGGAAGCTATGATCCATCGCTTATTACTTAGTAAATTATATCAAGAACCTAGCGTTAGATTTATTCAGTCCAACATACAAGAAAAAAATGTGTCCTGTCATTGATGTAGATAAACATGCAAAAAAAAACAAGTTGTGTTGTTTGCAATGACTGCAAGGAAGATGTGAAAGACTGTTGAGAGTGCTGTTAATTTTAGCGGGGATGAATTGAAGTGATACAGATTGTTGTAATTTTATATGCAGTTTGCTAAAAACCAATGGTTCCATAATGCATTTTGCATTTTGTGCATAAGTGCACAAAATTGCCTACCGTTCCTGTCCTATTGTTTCCTTTCAATATATGTTCCTGTATATAATGTTGTGACAAATAAATAAAATAAAATAAAAAAGAAATAAATATGCTAAAAGATTCGTTACATAAATAAGACATCTCAGACTGACAAAATGCAAAACTGAAATGGGCCAATTTGTCAACTTTTCATGATTCTTGAATCTAAAGCAGAAGAAAATATTCAGAACATCTCTTCTCCCAAACAGCAAACTAATCACTGATTTTAAAATAAATAAATAAATGAATATCTTGGGGAATAAAAGAATAAAAGGCTCAAGCAAAAAAAAAAAAAGGGGGGGTCGTAGACAAGAATAAAAGGCATGTCCTTCTAGGGAAGGACATGCTGCAAAGAAATTGCAGAACCTGAGACTGAAAAAATGATAGCAACTTATTTCAACGGGCTCTGAAATATTTCAGCAAACTGGAAGGATCAACAAGATAGGATGTTTCTGAGAAGTTTCTACAGCTTATTTCCCTTCAGTTTATTGGATATAATTCTTAAAATCCCTAAATTAAAATAACTTTTTGACCTTACTATCCAGGTGATTATTGAAGATCCACAAATCTGAAGGGTGCCAGATTATGTAGAAAATTGCATAGAAAAATTTCTGTATCTGAAAGAACAAGAGAGCCAATTAAACTGTATTCTATTACTGAACTGTTACATTCTGTAGGTATCACTTCCACACCTTTTATTATTCTATGGTATATATATATATAGAGAGAGAGTGTGTGTATAATTGTATTTTATTTCTAAATATGTTATTTTGGGGTACCATTAAAAGAATTCCAGTGTGTAAGGAAATTGCTAGGAAAGGTCACTTGAAAGAATAGTTATTATTTATAAGTGAGAAGTTCACTAAGTTACTGAAAATTTACTATGGTGTTACTAAAATCTGTTCCTTCCTATTGAATAACTTGGTGTGTTTTTTTTTTAAAAAGAATTTTTTTACAGCACTGGGCAGTTTACAATGTCAGTATATTACCCCAGTCTGGCTCCTCATTTTATTGATTTCAGAAGGATGGAAGTTTGCATCAACCTTGAGCCCCATCAGGATCGAACTCCATGATGTGGGCAGAGTTTGCCTGTAATGCTACATTCTAACCACTGCGCCAAGAGGGCTCTATGGAGAAATAACTTTCTGAAGTTCATAATTTGCTTAATAATTGTTTCAAATATGATTATATAAAACCAATAATATATTATGGACATATCAACATAAATTTTGAGAAGCTTTTCCTGATGGACTAATGTTGCAGAAGCATGTTCACACAGAAGAGAAACAGCAAAATCTTAAAACTGAATCATTAAAGCTCAACACTCTTTTTGTCCATGCATAGTGGTAGTCAGAATTTTCTCTTTTTTTACAAAAAAAAAAAATCTATCTCCTGTGAGGTTGGGATTTTAACACAATTTACTTAAGAGTAAGCCTTATTGAACGCAATGCATTCCCTTTTGAGTAGACGAACCCAGACACCGTTAGGCATTTTAATGACTTCACTTTGATATTAGTCATTGCTGAGGAGGATCATCTTCCTTGTGAATGGCTTTTGTGCCCTTTCATTTGATTGGTTCACCCAGAAACCACCAAAAGGCTGCATGAATCACTCTGACTCATTACTTTCCAGTAATAGGCTGGCCTTTTTTTTTCAATTTCATCTGACTGCAAATGCAATGTGAAACTCTCTCTCTCTCCCCCCCCCCACACCCCTTTAATGTATTATCTTCTAAACGGACTGACAAGAGTATAAATTCAAGACAAAGGGTTTTAATTTTCCTTTCTTTCTGTGATCCTTCTTCAACACCCTCACAATGGAATTTCAGCCAAATTTATACTAATTACGACAGGACTGCTTTCATCAGCGATTGGCTGCACAAAGGTGTCTGAACCAGAACCTTGAGCTTTTGCAAGTTAGAGCTTGTGCCGATATAAATCAGCAGAATTTCATCGAGCATAATATAATGAAATCAATTCTGCAGGAGGAAAGAGGTCCGAAGGCTGATTATTGACTTCTGTACGTTTTTATAAATTAGAATTTTTTTTACTGATTTTTTCCTCCTATCTTTATAATGGGAGAAAAATAATTTAAAGCATTTTTCTTTTAATTATTTTTTTTTACATATACTGAGTACTTTGAATGCATTTTGCACTTGAATGGATGGATGGATGGATGATCTCACAAGACCCTGAGGACACAGATAAACCTCCAAATGGCCTCAATGACCAGCTGTATGCAAGGAGTGTAAATCCTTCCATTCCCCACCATGAAGTCAGAGCTGAAGAACCTTCTTAGATGAGAAGCAAAATGTCTCCAAAGAAAAACAAGAAAGTGCAGTTGCCTCTTCAAAAAGCACCTTTGGGACAACCATGACCTGGATGACTGAGAATGTCCATAGACTTCCAGATATGGAATTCTATTTTCTTTCCTTAAATCCCGAATGAAGGTGAAATTCCAATCACTGTTTATTAATGCTGCTTCATAAGGAAGTCCTTGTCTCTATTCTGAAATATTGTTCATTGACTGTGCTTGACTGTTAGTATATTCAGGGTCAAACTCTGATTGAAGAATGACGCACAGATTTGCCATAACTAAAATTATGACTAATATGTGCCAACTTCTTAAGGACAAAATCCAAAGGGTGTAAGAAAAATTCCAAAGAATATGAGAAACAACAGCTGCAGAAAGAAAGAAAAAATCCAAAGGGTATAAGAAAGTATAGCAGTTAAGAGTAACAGATGGTTCAATCACACATGGAAGAATTGATTGCTTGGTAAAGCATATATTCTAAAAATAGGACTGCAGGAGGTGTAATATGATGATATATGGTACATTGAGATATATTTTGGTCCAGGCCATTACGGGATTCATGTAAGTGCTTAGGCGTGCAAGTGGAAAGCATCCATTTTGTTAGTGGAGAATAGTTTTCCACTCTTAATTGGGATAGAAGAGCCTCTGACCTCTTAATGATCTTGGACTGATTTGCAAAAAAGTAATAACATTTTAAAAGCATTTGTTTGAATATTGCATACATGCTACCAACCAAGATGTGAGATTCTGACGTATTTACATATTGGCATTCACCCATTGAATTTGGTCTCTAAAATCATTGTACTGCCCAAAATATACATATACATATTTCTCTGACAGGAAAACTAACAAAAAATAGGAACCCTACAGGCAACCAGTAGAGCACCAAAACTAGTGGAGTCGTAAGTGTATAATGTGATTCCTTCATCCCTGCTTGCACGCTGCATTCTGGAACCAGCTGCAGTTTATATTTGGTCTTCAAAGGCAGTCTCATGTAGAGTAATCCAATTGTGAGATTATGAAGGCGGGAGTGACCTCCCAGTTCAACAAAGGGGCAACTGGCACAAAAAAACTATCTATACAAAGGGTTTTTTGGCTGTAGCTTCCACTTGCTTTGGGAGCAGGAGCCCAGAGTCCAAAAGGATCTCAGATTCTTTACAAGTCTTAGAGTGCAGAATGCACTGTACAACCACTTTGAAAGATGGTAGTGAAACACCTCCAGATCTGGAAGGTCTTAAGCAGACAAAGTCCTTGTCTTGTTAGTACTGAGCTTGAGTCTGTCAATCATTCACACCAGCATAACTTCAGGCACTGGGTCAGGACTCCAACTGAAGTGCTCAGTTATCTAGGGGTTGAAATGTGTTCATTCTTATTTCATTTATTAAACTGTATTTTGTCTGTATTATTGTCATGTGATACCCATGCACATCTTCAGTATATTGATGGTACCTGACCCAAATTGGCAGATGACCTCACCCACCAGTTTCATATAGGTGTTAAACAGAATGGAAGAGGATTGCAACAGAAACCCTGCAGTACCCCACAAGTGGTAGATGATGGAAACAATTTCTCCCTACTTGAAAACACTAATTAAAACAAACATAGGGAAAGGAGATAAATCACTGAAAACAATGCCTCCAGAACTGGTCCAAAGCAGGGGTCTCCAATCTTGGTCCCTTTAAGACTTGTGGACTTCAGCTCCCAGAGTTCCTCAGCCAGCTTTGCTGGCTGAGGGACTCTGGGAGTTGAAGTCCACAAGTCTTAAAGGGACCAAGGTTGGAGACCCCTAGTCCAAAGGATAGTATGGTTCATGGTATTGAAAACTTGAGAAATCAAGGACTACAAAAATGGATGCTTTGCGTGTGTGTGTGTGTAACAGTACCATGGCTGGAAAAGATGATAATTCTTGGCCATTGTGAAGTAAGAAAAAGGTAGTTGGGCTGTTAAAAGGGGTGCTTTTATGGCCAATAAACTCTACCCCAGAAACTGTTGAAAAGAATAACCATCCAAGAGATTCCTTCCCTCACAATAAAAGCAGAGAATTTCGAAAAAGCACATATTTACAGCTCTAACAGTATACTGGTGGAGCAATATGTGCTGCAGATTAAAGAGCAGAAGAAAGTATATATTAAATAACAAAATAACAAAAAAATAACAAAAAAAGCTACTTCCAACATGTTAAAAACAAGAAAAAAATCAAGGAAACAATTGGCCCATTGCTGGGAAAAAGTGGCAAGAAGGTGAGAAGCAACAGGGAGAAAGCAGATCTACTTAACTCATTTTTTGCATCTGTCTTTACACAAAAGGAAAAAACAATCCAACGTATCAAAAACAGCACCACAAAAAACAGATTAGGAACACAAATTAAAATAGGGGAAAAAATGGTAAGTGAACATCTGTCTACCCTAGACGAGTTCAAATCACCAGGACCGGATGGATTACACCCCAGGGTTCTGAAGGAACTGGCAGACGAAATCTCAGAACCACTGAACTATATCTTTCAAAGATCCTGGAGCACAGGGGAACTGCCAGAGGACTGGAAAAGAGCTGATGTAGTTCCCATCTTCAAAAAAGGGGGGAAAAACAGATCCAGGAAACTACAGACCTATCAGCCTGACCTCAATACCAGGGAAGATTCTGGAAAAGATAATCAAGCAACGAATCACCAAACACCTAGAAGCAAACAAAGTAATAACCAAAAGCCAACATGGGTTTGTCAAAAACAGATCATGCCAGACTAATCTTATTGCATTCTTTGACAAAGTGACAAAATTAGTGGACCAGAGGAATGCTGTTGATATAATTTACTTGGACTTCAGTAAAGCATTTGATAATGTAGACCATAACCTACTACTAGATAAAGTAGAAAAATGTGGGTTAGACAGCACCACCACCAGATGGATTCATAACTGCTGACCAACCACACTCAGAATGTAGTCCTCAATGGAACTACATCCACATGGATGGAAGTATGCAGTGGAGTACCTCAAGGCTCTGTTTTAGGCCTGGTACTCTTCAACATCTTCATCAATGACTTGGACAAGAGGATAGATGGGGAACTCATCAAATTTGCAGATGACAGCAAGCTGGCAGGAAGATAGGCTCAAGAAGGATCTTGACAGGCTTGAATATTGAGCGCTATCTAACAAAATGAAATTCAACAGTGAAAAAAGGTAAGGTTCTACATTTAGGCAAAAAAAACCCAAAATGCAAGGATATCGTATATGTGGTACTTGTTCAATAGTAGTAACTGTGAGACAGATCTTGGAGTCTTAGTGGACAACCATTTAAATATGAACCAGCAGTGTGCAGCAGCTGCCAAAATAGCCAACACAGTTCTGGGCTGTATAAACAGAGGGATAGAATCAAGATCACGTGAAGTGTTAATACCACTTTATAATGCCTTGGTAAGGCCACACTTGGAATACTGCATTCAGTTTTGGTCACCACGATGTAAAAAAGATGTTGAGTCTCTAGAAAGAGTGCAGAGAAGAGCAACACAGATGATTAGGGGACTAGAGGCTAAAACATATGAAGAACGGTTGCAAGAACTGGGTATGTCTAGTTTAATGAAAAGAAGGACTAGGGGAGACATGATAGCAGTGTTCCAATATCTCAGGGGTTGCCACAAAGAAGAGGGAGTCAAACTATTTTCCAAAGCACCTGAGGGTAGAACAAGAAGCAATGGGTGGAAACTAATCAAGGAGAGATGCAACTTAGAACTAAGGAGAAATTTCCTGACAGTTAGAACAATTAATCAGTGGAACAACTTGCCTGCAGAAGTTGTAAATGCTCCAACACTGGAAATTTTTAAGAAAATGTTGGATAGCCATTTGTCTGAAATGGTGTAGGGTTTCCTGCTGGGCAGGGGGTTGGACTAGAAGACCTCCAAGGTCCCTTCCAACTCTGATATTATTAAATTGTTATTATTAAATGTGTAGTTAATGTAAGATATGGATTTTGAGGGGGAAAATACATTTATACATTTTTAAGTTGCATAGTAACATAACGAGGAGAGAATATAACAGGAAAGCTGTGTTATTCTATGGTGGTATAAAATCAAAAGGAGTCTGGTAGAATCTTTTCTAATTAACGAATTGTAGGAGATGACTAGGCTGAGCACGAGGAAGGGGTCAAACACATCATCAGTCTTTTTTTTTTAATAATATTTTTTACTTTATACACAAACATTTAATACATCAGTCATTCCTTCCATGTGACATCTCGGTGTTTTCTCCTTGACTTCATCTTTTTGTTGCTTCTTCTATCTTCATTTTCATTTAATCTGTTACAATTTTTTCCACAAATACAATATTCTGATTATACCATTTCCTAACATAACTATTAATTTGTTTATCTATATCTTTTTTCTAACAAATGGTAAAATTGATCCCATATCTTAAAATATTCTAAGCCCTTTAACCAACCCTCTGGAGCAAGCTACCACCAGGTATCCGCCAACTCCCTGATCTTCGGACCTTTCGATGCGAGCTGAAAACATTTCTGTTTCATCGTGCAGGACTGGCCTAATGGGTTTTAATAATGGGGTTTTATTGGTTTTAAGTCTTCAACCAACTCTAAATTTTCCTTTTAAACTGGTTTTAAAAATTGTACTAATTGTTTTTACTTTGGCTGTAAACTGCCCTGAGTCCTTTGGGAGAAGGGCGGTATAGAAATTGAAACAATAAATAAATAAATAAATAAATAAATAAATAAATAAATAAATAAATAAATAAATAAATAAATAAATAAATATCAAAGTTAATCTATTCATTTCTGCAGAATCTAATTTTTTTTAATAACTTCCCCTTCCAGAGTTATTTTCTCTGCTTTCCAATTTTGTGCAAAAACAATCCTTGCCACTGTTATTACATGTATAATCAAGTAAATATTTTCTTTACTAATTTTCTCTGGGAGGATACCCAATAGGAACAGCTCCAGTTTTAAATCAATATGTTGTTGTGTCATTTCTTCTAACCATGCCTTAATTTTATTCCAATAGTAGTTAGCTTCTGGGCATGTCCATCACATATGATAATAAGATCCTGGTAATGGTAACATTTTACATCATCAGTCTTAAGACCTTTCACACCCACAAGAGATCTTAGTCCAGTCCACCTTGAATTCCATTGACTTTTATTTACTAATGCTTTGACCATTAGTAGTTTTGATTCTTGTACAGCAGTGACCCCCAGCCTTTTGGGTACAGGACTGGTTCCATGGAGAGAGGTTTTTCCATGGCGGGGAGACAGTTTTGCATGCTGCCTGCATCCCATGGATGTTTGTGGGGGCCCAGTTTCTGGCATGCTGAGGACCAGTGCCAGTCCACAGACGGGAGGTTGGGGACCTCTGTTATAAATCTTTATAATCATTTGAGTTGACTAGATTTCCTGATTTCCCCTATGTTTGAGACAAACGCTATCAAAAGGTATAGGTTGGTCACTCAATGCCAAGGGTGTCAAACTGGCATCCGATGGGCCAGATTCATCACACACAGGCCACGCCCATGCCAGCTCTGAAAAGGGGAAAAACATTGTGAAACATCACATGATGGCAACGTGATGCAGCAAATTTGACGCCCATGCTTTATGCAATTAATGAAGTGAGCTATGGTTCATGAAAGTTTATGCTTTGGGGTAAAATGTAGGAAGAGAACATATTTATCAATAGCTATATTTGAAACTGACATAAATTAGAAAAATCCTGAATTATTCATTTTTAAAGAAAGGGTCTCAAATGGGAAAGGCTTTGTAGGTGTGCAATCCTCTTGTTTAGAACTTATCTTACATGTAAACTTATGAAGGGTTTTTTTTAAAAAATGATTGAAAGAAAGTGGTTGCCAAGCTAGATCAAACACAAGTTATATTTCCACATTTTTTTCATATTTTTCAGTAAGAAAAGTGTCCTAAGTGACTGATACTTATGGTATTTGCCATATGCTTGGTTAGGCAGATTGTAACATATAGTCTGCAATGTTTTCAAACATTTCTAATTTCTGATCTGTTTCCAATTAGTATTTCTTTTTCCTCTTTTCCACACCTACAAAAGTGTACGGATAGCTTTCCCCTAAGCAAAGCTGTAATAAGCTATGTGATCCTTTAATGCAGATGACAACATTCATCTCAAAGGGTAGAGTTCAACCAACAGATTTCATTTTCGTGATGATATGACAGTTACAAGGACATGATGACCCCCAAGGTGAAAGATCAATATGTACGTATAGCTATCCTTCTATATGAATGAATGTGAATAACATACAGTATAATAAAACTGTCAGACAAGGAGCCATATCTCTGACCAATTTCCTTCCTACAGCAAGAAAGAAACAATATGAATAACCTTCCCTTCCCTTTTTCTTTTCTGACTTTGTATTGTTAGTAGGCAGAGAGATTCTCCAAAGATACTTTATTTTTCTTCCCCAAATTTATTAACCTCCCTCCCTCCCAAATATCCCTGACTAGGTGGCTCAAGTGGCTAAGACACTGAGCTTGTTGATCAGAAAGGTCGGCAGTTCGAATACCTAGTACAGGTCTCCTGCATGAGCAAGCGGTTGGACTAGATGACCTCCAAGGTACCTTCCAACTCTGTTACTGTTACTGTTATAGTTAGACTTTTCTTCTATATTTCTCCAAGTGCAAGAGAAATGCTTCCATGCTTCAATGGTAGCATTCTCCCTTAGTGCACAATAGCATTTCTGCTGGAAAGCCCTATGGGAAAAATTCCCCTTCATGACATATTCCTCTTTGGATTAATTGAACTATGAAAGGACAGAGAGGTTGCATGTTGCTGGACAATCAGTTCTAGAACACATGCTATCTGATGATTTCAAAACTATCAAAATGAAGAACGACACATTCCATTCTTGGAAATAACCTCCTCCTCCAAAATATATTTTTGAAAGGAATTCTCTTTTATCAACTTGAGTAAGAATGAACATGTAGGATATTTAATAAGTGATAGGATGGCAATGACTACTTCAAATGTGGTTATGTTCCTTCCTTCTCTTCCTCAGTAAAAGCCGTGGCTAATGCAACAGTTAGTGCCTTTAATAGTTACTGCCTATTGCATTAGTTGTCATCATCTGTTCTCCCCCTTTTAATGAGAATTATTGGAAAATAACTAAAAGAAGGAAAATGCCTTTCCCTTTTCTTAAGGGTTCCTTAAACTCAGAACTTTATCTTAAATCTGGAGAGATTTCCAAGAGATGATGAAATAGAATAGAATAGAATAACAGAGTTGGAAGGGACCTTGGAGGTCTTCTAGTCCAACCCCTTTCTTAGGCAGGAAACTCTATACCATTTCAGATAAATGGTTATCCAATCTCTTCTTAAAACCTTCCAGTGTTGAAGTATTCACAACTTCTGGAGGCAAGTTGTTCCACTGATTAATTGTTCTAACTGTCAGGAATTTTCTCCTTAGTTCTAGGTTGTTTCTCTCCTTGATTAGTTTCCATCCATTGCTTCTTGTCCTGCCTTCAGGTGCTTTGGAGAATAGCTCGACTCCCTCTTCTTTGTGGCAGCCCCTGAGATATTGGAACACTGCTATCATGTCTCCCCTAGTCCTTCTTTTCATTAACCTAGACATACCCAGTTCCAGCAACCTTTCTTTATATGTTTTAGCCTCCAGTCCCCTAATCATCTTTGTTGCTCTTCTCTGTACTCTTTCTAGAGTCTCCACATCTTTTTTAGCAAAACTGCATGCAGTATTCCAAGTGTAGCCTCACCAATTCATTATAAAGTGGTATTAACATTTCACGTGATCTTGATTCTATCCCTCTGTTGATGCAGCCTAGAAATAGTTATTTTAAACAAACAAACAAACAAACAAACAAACAAACAAACTCTAAAAATCAGTGTTCATTAAGAACAGCAGCAGCAAGTTAAAACATGGATGTTAGACTTAAGAAAAAGAGGAAATGTGAAGAAACAAACTAAGAAGGCTATTTAGGGCATAATTAGGCCTCAGAAAAAGATCGGTTTTGAAATGTATATTGGACTTGCCTTGGATGCACGAAACATAACCCTAAATCTTAATGCCCCTCTCTAAAATTGCTCATTGTACCTATAAATTTTGCTAGAGGAAATTTTTGAAACTTTGTAAATTTGGTTTCGTTTTTTCCCTTTCCCACAACCTGGTTGTTGATGATAATACCGAGGAGCAAAAGTTTCTTGCAAACTCCTCCTTCATCATTAAATCTCAATACAAAACAATTATTAGTGCCCAGGGATTTAGCCAATCGACTGTCATAGATTTATTTTTATGGTCTGCAGATCCGCTGTAGTTGCATTCTGACCTAATGAGGGTCTCTAAAAGGTAGCATGGTTTGTCATCCCTCTCTCTCTCTCTCTCTCTCTCTCTCTCTCTCTCTCTCTCTCTCTCTCTCTCTCTCTCTCTCTCTATATATATATATATATATATATATATATATATATATATATATATATATATATATATATATATATATAGGTCTTTGGTTGTTCGGGTTTTCTCCCGTGTAAAATTGGAAGTGTCTTGGCGACGTTTCGACGAAGTCTCATTCGTCATCTTCAGGCTTCAGCTTCGTGCTTCTGGGAGCAATGTGTGATCGCAGCTGTTTCTTCCTTTTAACTGCTAGTGGGGGTTTGAACTGATTGGGTGGGAGCTTGGCTGTGCTCTGATTGGATGGGGGGGTTTTGTGCTCTGATTGGCTGGGGGTGTGTCCTGTGTTGGTGGGGGCTTGTTTGTGCTCAGTTTAGTCTGTGTTGCAGGGGGATTTGAGCTGGTGAGCTGCATAGCTGTTGTTTGGCTTTGTGGTCGTGCTACATCTTCATAGTGGGTGTCAGTCTGCTGCATGTATGGATTGGAGGGGTTTGAAATGGCTAATGTTGCAGCTGCGGTCTGGCTTCTGGTCCTTGGTCGTGCTTCATGATCAGTGTGGGTTTGGGTCTGCTTTCTGGGTGGATGTGCGGTGGTGACATCCTGTGTGGACCTCGTGAGTGTGGGTCTGGTGTCATTCCTCGTGTTAGGGACTCGTTTGTCAGTAAGGGCGGGTTTCCAAATGGCTGGTAGGTGGGAGGTGTCATCTCGTTTGTTCATGCTGTGTGGGCGTTTTTCTATCTCAATGGCTTCTCTGATTATTCTGTTGTTAAAGTGTTCAGTTTTGGCGATAGTTCTGGTCTTTTTAAAGTCAATATCATGTCCTGTGACTTTAAAGTGTTGGACCAGGGAAGAAGTTGGTTCCTCTTTTTTGAATGAGTTCTTGTGTTCTTCAATGCGTGCACTTATTCTTCTGTTGGTTTGTCCAATGTATGTGGTGGGGCAGGTGGTGCATGGGATTTCATATACTCCTTGATTTTCTAACTCAATTTTGTCTTTGGGGTTTCTTAGGATGGTGGATATTTTTCTGTTTGTGCAGAATGCTGTCTTGATGTTGTGTTTGTGGAGGATCTTGCTGATTCTGTCTGTGGTGCCTTTTATATATGGGAGGAGGGCTGTGCCGTTTTCTTGTTCTCTGTCTTGGATTTTAGTGGGGGGTTCTTTTTGGATTAGCTTGGTAATCTTATTTCTTTGGAATCCATTGGATGTTAGTACGTTAGTGAGTGTCTAGTTCGGGTTTTAGGTGTTGTTCATCAGCTAAGCATTTTGTTCTGGAGATGAGTGTCTTGGCTACGGAGTTGATCTGTGCTGGGTGGTGGTGTGAGAGTGCGTGCAGATAGCGGTTTGTGTGTGTTTTCTTCTGGTAGATGGTGTGTCCTAGGGAGCCATTGGGTTTTCTGTAGACTAAGACATCCAGGAAGGGAAGTTGGTTATTAACTTCTGTTTCCATGGTGAACTGTATTTTGGGGTGTAGGCTATTGAGGTGTGTGAGGAAGTTGTCAAGTTTTTCTTACCCGTGTGGCCAGATTATGAAGGTGTCGTCTACATATCTGAGCCAGAGTTTGGGTTTGTGATCAGATTTTTCTAGAGCTTGGGTTTCAAAGTGTTCCATGTAGAACCCCCCACTAAAATCCAAGACAAAGAACAAGAAAACGGCACAGCCCTCCTCCCATATATAAAAGGCACCACAGACAGAATCAGCAAGATCCTCCACAAACACAACATCAAGACAGCATTCTGCACAAACAGAAAAATATCCACCATCCTAAGAAACCCCAAAGACAAAATTGAGTTAGAAAATCAAGGAGTATATGAAATCCCATGCACCACCTGCCCCACCACATACATTGGACAAACCAACAGAAGAATAAGTGCACGCATTGAAGAACACAAGAACTCATTCAAAAAGAGGAACTAACTTCCCTGGTCCAACACTTTAAAGTCACAGGACATGATATTGACTTTAAAAAGACCAGAACTATCGCCAAAATTGAACACTTTAACAACAGAATAATCAGAGAAGCCATTGAGATAGAAAAACGCCCACACAGCATGAACAAACGAGATGACACCTCCCGCCTACCAGCCATTTGGAAACCCGCCCTTACTGACAAACGAGTCCCTAACACGAGGAATGACACCAGACCCACACTCACGAGGTCCACACAGGATGTCACCACCGCACATCCACCCAGAAAGCAGACCCAAACCCACACTGATCATGAAGCACGACCAAGGACCAGAAGCCAGACCGCAGCTGCAACATTAGCCATTTCAAACCCCTCCAATCCATACATACAGCAGACTGACACCCACTATGAAGATGTAGCACGACCACAAAGCCAAAAAACAGCTATGCAGCTCACCAGCTCAAATCCTCCTGCAACACAGACTAAACTGAGCACAAACAAGCCCCCACCAACACAGGACACACCCCCAGCCAATCAGAGCACAAAACCACCCCCATCCAATCAGAGCACAGCCAAGCTCCCACCCAATCAGTTCAAACCCCCACTAGCAGTTAAAAGGAAGAAACAGCTGCGATCACACATTGCTCCCAGAAGCACGAAGCTGAAGCCTGAAGATGACGAATGAGACTTCGAAACGCCGCCAAGACACTTCCAATTTTACACGGAGAAAACCCAACAACCAAAGACCTATATACAAACACCGTGAAAACCTCAGAAAACAAATATATATATATATATATATATATATATATATGTATATATATATATATATATATATATATATATATATATATATATATATATATATATATATATATATATATATATATATATATATATATATATATATATATATATATATATATATATATAACCCTATAGTTTCCAGGGTACCATCAAAAACAAAATTGTAGAAATCATTTGCAGAAGGTGAGGAAATCTTGGTTTCTTATAGGTATTTGAGAGGGTTAAAATAGAAGAATAGATATAGATAATCTTAGCAACAGCTCAGATTTTTTTTCCCCTGAACACTTGAACTTCTTATCTGTGAACTGCAATGGATTAGAAATAGGCCTAATGCTCAGAAATGCCCCTGCTTCATACTCCAAGAAAAGGGTCTCACCACTCATTCTGTGAAAAGATGAAGAGAATAATTGCTTCTCTGTGCTAGTCTTCATGAGAAAAAAAGAGAAACTTTGGCTTTGTAAAAAAACCTATGAGAAGTACCTTCTCAACCTTGAAGCCATACCTTTGGACATCTTTTTTTAGCCAGTGCATTGGCTAAAATGGAAAAAAATATATTCTAATTTATATGGATATTGTTCCTCATCTCTATGGATGAAGCTTCCCAAACTCTCTTTAGAAAAAGGTCTTCCCCCACCTTATCAAGAATAATTCTGTCCTTGACTCAGTGATATTTGTGATCTGATTGACATCTGTTGCCCAAATCACTGTCAGATTCCTTTGTGTTGTGACCCAGGCCCAAGTAGGTAGTAGGAAACTCAGTCAGTGTAAAAAATAAACTTTATTCGAACAGCTGAGAATTACTTCATTCTCAGTGTAGTTCAACTAAATTAAAGCAAATTCATCCCAACACAATTCCTCAGTCCTATCATTAACCTTGGTCCAATTAGGCAAACTGCCAAAGCCCTTTCTTGGCAAAAGTTCAGAAGACACCGATACAAATGCAACAAGACAAAGCTATCAATGCTGTTTTCTGGCAAAGAGCACAAATGCCATTGTTGGTCTTTTAAGCCTTATGGGAGGGGTCAATCATCTCTTGGCCCTACTCCTGAGTCATCCTCTTTGCCTGAGCTGCTTTTGCCTTCTGGCAGCTCTTCTTATGAGTGCATTAGGAACAGGCTCCTCCTGTTCCTCTGCTTCACTACTGTCAGTCTCTGGAGGCTCTGGAGTCGGCACCCCACTCCCTGATGGCCCCGGCCCCACCTCAGCCTCCAGCGCAGAACCCTCATCCAGGCCTTCCCCAGCTTCCAAAACTGGCCCACAGCCTCATCACTGTCCGACTCCATTGCCAGCTCCACAGGCTGCTGGCGGACCACAACACATTGTAGCAATCGATTTAATCCAAACAGCGTCTCTCACAACTCTAATTAGTAATATTTAATAAAAACAAGGTTAATGTAGGAACTCCTTGGAGAATTCTGACTTTCAAATGAGAAACTTACATTATTTATATTGATATTTGCAACATAAGGGAGCAAGATTCTAATTCTTTCTCTTGTGCTTTTGGATATAAAGAAAAAGAGGATTTGTTTTTTTTTTTTTTTTTGTAAGATAGAGCAGTCGGCACCTATTGTTTGTTTTGGAACCAGATAATAGACTTCTTATCAAGGCACAAAATGAGCTCTCACAATTATAGCCTTTGTAACTAGTGGCAGTTCTATAGAAACAGAGTTCCTCAGATACCAATTGGGGAAGGGAAAATTGAAAATGGATAGGTAGGAGAGGAGAGAATGGGGCTATGAACTCTATTTCATTCATGAAATATTCCTCAGGGCTTTGGGAATACTTTAGAAGTGGAATAAACAAATAGTTGATATGATCAAGAAAGAAAATATAATGCAAGTTTCCCTAGATCAGTCATGATTACATGAAATCTGCATTCTGCCTTGGGAGACACTGACTATTGACATCAGAAGGGGTGGCCGGGAGAGGGTCAAGATGAGGTTTCTGTTGGGGCAGATGAGAACTGATTTTGGGAGGGTTGAGGAGAGACCAGGGGTGAAATGCTCCCGGATTGGACGGGATCGCGCGATCCAGTAGCGATGGCGGCTGCTGGTTCGGAGGACCGGTAGCAAAAATCCCTGGCCCCGCCCCCCTGCCTCTGCTGAGCCGCACCGTCTGCAGAGGTTTTTTTTTTACTTTTAAAAGCCGGTTTTGCTTCAGCCAAAAAAGGCCTTTAAAAGTAAAAAACAGCAGAACCTTACTTGTACTCTTACTTGTGGAAAACATGTTTTCTACAAGTCAGAGTAGAGATTCTAAGGCACTTACCTGATTACTGATGAACGCATGGCTCTCTTTCCAGCCCGAAAGCAGTTTCAGTTTCAGCCAGACAGAATCAATCGCTCAACTAATCTATTTCCTCGGTGATCAACTGGCTGGCTTTGCTAGCTGAGGAACTCTGGGATTTGAAGTCCACAATAAAATAAAATAAAATAAAATAAAATAAAATAAAATAAAATAAAATAAAATAAAATAAAATAAAATAAAATAAAATAAAATAAAATAAAATAAAATAAAATAAAATAAAATAAAATAAAATAAAATATTTGTGCAGCTTTCTGAGATTTGGTGTGTTTCTGTAGTGTTTCACTCTAACTACACAAAAACACAAAATCTCCGAAAGCTGTATGTGGCATATTGTGTGTGTGTGTGTGTGTGTGTGTGTGTGTGTGTGTTAGTTGTGTGTGTGTAAAGTGTGAAAGTTGGTTTTTGAGCTTTTTGTGGCTATGTGAAGTGCAGCTGCTTTTACATTGTGTGTGAGTCAGTTGTGTTGTGTTGTGTGTGTGAAAGTTGGTTTTTGGTACCTCTTATTGTTTTTTATACTTTGTTTATTATTTTTATTATTTATTGTTATTGGCCACACCCACCAAGCCATCTGACCACCAAGCCACACCCACCAATTAAGCCACACCCACAGAACCGGTAGGGAAAATTTTTAGATTTCACCCGTGGGAGAGACCAATTTCTGGTTATAAAGAACTCACTTCAAATCCATGAGGAGGAGAATTTCCTTGGTTTTCTGTCTGAATTGAGCTGTCTGAATTGAAGCACTGGAAAATGCAACACTGGCAGAAAGAAGTAAATCCAACTACACATGGGTACAAAATCCAAAGTTTGGCCATAATGTGAAGTCCTTAATGGATCTTGCAATGACCCATGGTATAATCAGCATGCAAGTATGAGTGCTGTGGTCTATGCATGACATCTTGCATATCTTTATTTTTTTGGAACCAGTTGTTTAGCTTGTATTTCACTGAGTCTAAGTTTTACTAGATTTCACATGTACTATAGCGAAAGTTTCTTTGAACCTACAACATCTAAGCACTCAGTAAGAAAATTTACACGAGCCCTAGGTGGCAGATGTGTTCAAACCACTTAATTAAATGTTTCTGATTGTCTTCAACTGCCATTGATTCATTGTAGCACTGCCCTTTAATTATGTCATCATTCGTCATAGAAGGAAATCCCTAAAATTTGGTATAGGCATATGTGGAAAAATTCACATTTTCTAATTTATTTGGAAGTAAAGTCCAAGATTCTGCACCATACAGCAGCATCAGTAGCATTAATAATTGATAGATGTACATATTGGTAGCAAAGCTTATGCTATTTTTCGCCCCTACTAGAAGCATCATGTCAGTACTCTGAAGGCTGAAGTGGTCTGGACAATTCAATTGTTGATAATAGATGCGGCAGCTATTTTTTTAAAAATTGGACAATTGAGCCAAGATATTTGTTGTTCATAGTGATCTCCATCAAAGTGCACCATTACTTGAGAGCCATCGTTGTGAATATTCGGTCTTGTCTGTATTAATGGATAAGTCATATGGATAAGCTTTTATATCAGATAAGAGGTCAGAGACGTCTCTTTCATTTTTTGCAAAAAAACCCACCACCAAACAAACCTCCAAAGCCTCCCCCCCAAAATCTCACAACCAAACATTAGTTATGTGATGAATTGATCTTGTTCATATTTGACACCGTACAACTAGCGAAGACTTTCTTCATGGCTGCTTTGATGACATTGTTGAATAGCGAGGCAGATTGAACACTGCCTTGCCTCATGTTTATACATACAGAAAAGTGATTTCAACCATGAACACAAAGAGAACTTTGTATCCCTTGTATACAGGTTATAGGAGGCAAACTGGTTTAGCAGTCACACTTTCAACTTCAAATGTCTCCCACCAAATTGGTTGATGGATACTACAAATGCTGCTTCAAAGTCATAGTGATATGCCTCTTGATGTAATCTTCAAGCAATTGTTGCAGTACAAATATTTTATCACAGCATTCTTTTCCACGCTAGAAACAAGCTTGTCCCTCTTGAGCTAGTGGCTCTTTTCTGAAGCTTCTTGATGGATCACTTTCATAAATATTTTGTTCATAATTAATAACAGGCTAATCCCACAGTAATTATACCACTTGTTTTTTTTTCAAATAAGTCCCGTTTCTTGAAAATTAACCCTTATGTTGACAGATGTCTATGGAGATTCCCAGTCATCCAGGTCATGGTTGTCCCAAAGGTGCTTTCTTTTCCTCAGAGCTGAAGAAGCTTCTTGGATGAGAAGAAAAACATCTGCATAGGAAAAAAAAAATCCAGTTGCCTTTTGAGAAAAAAGCACTTTTGGGACCTTATGTTGACAATTTTCGCTAAGTTGTTGTCTCCTTAGACTGTTAGAACACTTGAAGGAGTGAGTGGCTCTGACATTTTACTATACCACTACCTATCTCCCCCAACTGGCTTGTATAGGCTATCAAGGAAAGGGGTAGGGAGAAAAATGGATTCACAAAATGTCTCACTGCAGGGAAAGGAGGTGATGGTGTCCTTGAAATGAATAAAATCACCTTGCCTTAAGGTGCTGATTTTGTCCAGCTGCAGTCTTTCTTTGAACAGGAAGCAATGCCAATGGTCACTCATAGCTTTATAGCCTCACACTTGGATTACTATAACTCTGTCTAAATAGGACTGCCCTCAAAGCCTATCAGGAAACCCTAGCTAGTACACAATGTTTTAGCCCATGTGATAACTTGAATAACAAGATCCTGTCAAAGGGAGCTGAACCACAGACTTGCAAGATGGATGTCAGCCCCAAGGCCAGGTCAGGAAATCAATTCCATAGGATGTCTAGAATTAGACTTTGTTGAACTAGGTTATAATAATAGACTCTTGCAAGTCTGATTGTGGTTTACCACCTCACCTCTCATAACACAGTGAATCAGGGAAACATCTGTAATATCTGTTTCCACATATCTTGTTAACCAGGACTGAAGAATGGGACTTCAGCTCTTTTTGCCTCTTTTGCACCTTTTTGCCTAGGTGCTTGCATATTTATCTCCCTTATTCTCTCTATATATAATACCAGGACTAGAGAAACTGCACTAATTGATGATCTGTTTCTGGGTGCAATTCAAAGTACTAGTTATCATTTTCAATGTCTTATAAAATTTGGACCCTTGTTATCTGTAAAATTACTTGCCCAAGGTACATCTGCAAAGAGTCTATGCTGTGGAGGCAAATTCAGGGTACTGCATTATTAGGTCCCCTTCTATGAAACCTCCTGCACCAAAAATAAGATCTGCATCTTCACGTCTGATAGTCAGAAAGCTGCTTAAGGCCTGATTTTTTTCAAAGGGCTTTTGGGAACTGAGATGTGAGCAGAAGAATATATAGAAGCATGAATCATTATTGTTATGGATTTGCTATGGCTTATAATTGTGTTATGCCTTCTCTCTCTTTTTTTTATTCTTATGATATATTTTTTACTTATGGTTGAATGACTGAAATTATACAAAAATAATTCTAAATAAAGAAATTGTCTTCCTTTCTTTCTATAGATTGGAAAGTAGCCCTGTAGAGTCATGTAGGGGAGAGTGCTTACGTATTCTCATGCTTACTGCTCAGGCTTGCAACAATTCATGCTGCCAAAGTTCTTCTGCAGATATTTGGAACAGTTGGCTACCCAGGAAGGTGGAGAAGATTAAAATGGACTTCATGACCTTGACAGAACTTTTTTCTCTGATGAAGAAAAGAGAAATAATCCTTTTGAAGTCATTTGTTTTTCTATAGTTCACTCCCAAATCTTCACACAGTTTTAATAAAAAGAGTCATAGTATTCATACATTCCTACCAAAAATAACTCTAAAAAAAACCCTCTAAATGCAAGGTGTCCACTGTATTGGTTTAAAGCAGAGTGTCACACTCATGTTGTCACGGTGGTGTCACGTGACATATCGGGACTCCCCCCCCTTTACTAAACTGGGTGTGGGTATGGCCAGAGTATGATGCATCCGGCCCACAGATTGGGAGTTTGATAGCCCTGTTCTAAAAGTTAAGGATATGCTACTGGTCAGCTTTAAATTGGATTGGATTTTGGAAAGGTTAGAAAATTCAGTTTAATTACTGAATTTGTTTCCCTCTTAATCGTCATAGTTGTAAGAGGGAAAAGATTAATGGAGCTGTTGCATAGCAGAAGTTCAGCCTCTTTTAGATACAGTCCAGGGTCAAATATCTTAAAATAGTTCAGGATATAGTATTAATTAACACCTCTATTTCACCAGCTGAAAATGAGGATCATTGAATTACAACTGAATAATATTCTAAAAGTGATTATGTTTTATTCAATATTTATGAAACAGATAATATTTCACAACAGTCACTCTTAAAAGATTTTTACTACTAATATTTCATCCAGGCAGACATGTTTTAAATTTTAGATGCCATTTTTCCTGGCAGTCAAATGTGTCAGCCATCATCGAGAAGCAATCTGCCTCTTATAGACTTTTTGCGTAAAAAATGAAAAAAAAAATGAACTTGTGATTTATGATTTTGATGATTAGATGGGATAGATGATGGAAAGAAGAGCAATATGAAGTACCTTTAGAGAGAGAGGTTGAAATATATTTGTTCTTAAAAGCATTGTGAAGAATATTGGAAGCTACTTCATTTCTTATTTTTTTCTCTTTTTCTTCAAACTTTTTTTTCTTTTCTTGTACTTTTTGCTTCTTTTTTGAGTTTTCTTTTTTCTTCTTTACTTTGCACTAGCTTGCATTAGTTTGTATCTTCTTGAAATGGTTAATACTTTAAAAATTGCACTTATTAATATGTTAATATTGAAATTGTATACCCCCCTCCCCCCCCCAAAAAAAGAAATCAACAACCACTCTGAAGATTTCTATTAGCAAACTAAATATGAAAGTTAGCCTAATCTGCCTTTCAGAATATATGCCAGAAGATATCTTTTCTTATTTTGTTTTGATGGTAGATGAAAGGAAATGTGAGATCTAACAAGGTAGGTATGCTTTCTGAGCATCATTAATGAAGAAGTACCATCAAAGCAAATGTGAACCATCACTGTCGGAAAAATGAAATAAAGTAGCAAACATCAATGACTGAGAGACTACACTGATGGTAGCAGTGAATATGTCAGTCGTGTTCTTGTGTGTGTTCGTGTGTCATGAATTCCCTCCTTTCTGAGTATCTGAACTCTTAGCAAATCACAGTCAAAACACTCTAAAGTTTGGATTGAATCGTTAGGAATGAACTGAATCTGAACAAAAGTATTTGAAACCTGTGACAGTTTCTGAGAGGGAGATGAGGGCTCGTCTCTGAACTCAGCTGGAAGCCCAATCTCAGTGTCTCCTGGGGGGAAAAAAACCTGTTTCCTGAATCTTTAGTTCATTATGTAACAGAAAATAGTCTGAAAGTATTAATTTTATAATAAAGAAAACAAGACAAAGCTGTTGATCAAGGAATCGCTGGTGCATAATTTGCTTTCAGCACAAATTTGCTAGATGGCCCAAAGCAAGTCACTGTCTCTCAACTTCAGCCTTCCTTCTTGAATATTATTTATGGGATTTTTAACCCTGCTTTTCTGCCTCACCTCCTCAAATTAATGCATTTGAATCAGGGGTGAAATACTCCCAGTTCGGACCGCCTCGTCCGATCCGGTAGCGATGGCGGCAGGTGGTTCGGAGAACCAATAGCAAAAATCCCTGCCCCTGCCCCCTGCCCCTGCTGAGCTGCACCAACATCAGAGGGGTTTTTTTTACTTTTAAAAGCAGTTTTTATGCAGCTGAAAACATGCCTTTAAAAGTAAAAAAAAAAAAAAAGCCTTTGAGGATCCCGCAGCTCAGTTGAGGTCATCAGAACCCTTTAAAAGTTTTTTTTAACAACTTCTTTGGCAGAAGAGGTTGTAAAAAAATGGTTTTAAAAGGCTCCTCTGGCGATCCCAGCTGAGTTCCTCATCACCAGAACCTTAAAAAACATGTTTTCTACAGCCAAAGAGCTTGTAGAAAACCTCCTTTTAAGAGATTCTAGGCTGTGATGAAGCACTTACCTTATACTGCTCCTTTCAGGCTGGGAAAGCCATGCTTTACATCAGTTGCATCAGCTAGCAACTGAAGCTGCCTGCCTGAAATCCATCTCAGTCAGCAACTCAATTTGCATGCTTTGCTGGCTGAGGAACTCTGGGAATTAGTAACTTGAAGTTACTATGTCATGTCCCACTCCTCCGCTGACGGCCGGGTCAGGGAAATCCGAATCAGGCTTGCCTCTGCAGCTCTGCCCAAAGTCCTAGCAAAGTCCTCAGAGCAGGCAGGAGACCAGAAAGTGACTTCAGCAAGATAAGTTCGACTTTGCCTGACTCAGAGACTGCCAGAAAGCAGATCCTTTATATAGGCCATGGGGTGTGGCTCCATGACTCAGCACTCATTAAGGCCTGCCCCTCCCTTCCTTCTGTTGCCTCCGCCTATCCAATCTTCTGATGCGAGGGTCACTCCAATCAGCAGCTGTTGGAAATAAACTTTCCTCAGGCTCACATGCTGTGGAGGAGGGGGAGGGGTCTAGCTGCTCCGTTTGCCTGGGCATGGAGCCAGGGCTGGGGCCGGGGGGTGCTCCCTCCTCTGCAGCCTGCTTGGGCATGGAGCCAGGGCTGGGGCCGGGAGGACATTCTTCAGTGTTCGGAAGCAGATAAGCAGACCCCGGCTGCGGTGAGAGCGGGCAAGACACAACATACTAAGGTTAGAGACCTCTGATCTAAAAAATATAAATAAAATAAAATAAAATAATAAAATAAAATATTTGTTAGCTTTCTGAGATTTTGTGTGTTTCTGTAGTGTTTCACTCTAACTACAAAAACACACAAAATCTCACAAAGCTGTATGTGGCATTTTGTGTGTGTGTGTGTGAGTCAGTTGTGTTGTGTTCTGTTGTGTGTGTAAAGTGTGAAAGTTGGTCTTTGAGCTTTTTGTGGCTGTGTGAGGTTCCTGCTTGTTGCAGGGGCCATTTTGGGTGAAGTGCAGCTGCTTTTACATTGTGTGTGAATCGGTTGTGTTGTGTTGTGTGTGTGTAAAGTGTGAAAGTTGGTTTTTGGTACCTCTTATTGTTTTGTATACATTGTTTATTATTTTTATTATTTATTGTTATTGGCCACGCCCACCCAGTCATCTGACCAGCAAGCCATGCTCACCAATTAAACCATGCCCACAGAACTGGTAGGGAAAATTTTTAGATTTCACTCCTGATTTGAATACAACATCAAATACCATGATGCATTATTTAAAACAACATAAAAAGAAACACACAAAAAATCCTTTTTTAACTTGGCAATCAAAACTTATTTACTGTATATTTTGGTCTCATACTGGCAGGAAGTGGGGTGAGATGTTGGTAGGTCAAGAATTAGTGGAACTATTAGCTAAGATAACTCTCTAATTTCCGCCAAACCTACACTCAGTTGTGGAATCTGAAGAGACTGAAAACCAAGTGCTCTTGAAAAGGGGGTTGCGTTTATTCAAACAATTCAGTTCAAGTTCTATATTTAGTCATAGTTACATTGACCACTGGGGATAGTCATTCTAAAAAATCAGGGGGGAAAAAAAGAAAAAAGTAAAAGACATGTGAAACCTCCTACATGGTTGCATGATGTAACACAACATTTATACGTCTTTCTTTTTCCTCTCTGAGAGTTTAAGGAATGGTGGACTATGTAGCATTTACTGCTATTTACTGAATCTGCAGTAATTAATTTAATTTAATTAATTTAATTAATCGTTTCATAGTTCCCATCACCAATCTCTTTCCACTTATGACTGTATGACTATAACTTGTTGCTGGCAATCCTTATGATTTATATTGATATATTATCATCAATTGTGTTGTAAATGTTGTACCTTGATGAACGTATCTTTTCTTTTATGTACACTGAGAGCATATGCACCAAGACAAATTCCTTGTGTGTCCAATCACACTTGGCCAATAAAATTCTATTCTATTCTATTCTATTCTATTCTGATAGATTGCTATAGATCACATCAGCTGTTTCAGCTGAAGACTTTCTGAAGTCTTTTTGAAGGTTTTTTTAAAGTTATTAAAATAAAGGAGTCACATATTCCCAATAAACAATTTGTAACAACAGATCCCACCTCCCCCCATCACTCTGTCCCTGCTCTTCCCTTGTGTAACTAGATTTTACTGGTTGGTTTTATTCATGTTTTAATGTATATGTATAGATAGATTTTTATGAGAGTGAGTCGACCAGAGTTACACTGTGGTAAGATAGGTGACCAGTATATTTTATTTATCTATGTATATATTTATTTTATAAATATAAATTAATAATAAAGAAATTCACCTGCAATCTGTGTTGTAGTTATGGCATTCTGGATCAGTCAATCTTTTCAAAGGTAAACTTTTACAGAAAACATTGCAGTAGTCCAAACTAATGAAGATAGAATGTGTAAGCTAGTCTTTGATGATAATAATGATTTGTTTTGATCTGAAATAGAACATATATTAGTGTCTTTATTGGGGATAAACAACATCATTTGTTTACAACAACCTGATAGGGCTGTTATAACAGAGGTTGTTAGTAGATAATGTATATGAAGAGTTTTGAAAACATCGTCTTAATGTGAAGTATTATTATTATTCAAAATGTTGTAGCATACAGCCATTATGAGATAGCAAAAGATGTTGAAAATAGTATATTTGATCCTATGAACAGAGCCTGAATCTGTTAGATATCCAAAAAAGGGACAGAGAGACTTTGGCCACTGCCAAGAATGTGGAGTTATACTGCTCATATTGAATATCAAAATGATCTATATATCCTGAGAAGTCCACTAAAAGAAATGCAATATTTCTAGTATCTCCATAAAAGAGGCAATATAATAAAACACAGCTTAAGGAGTCCATTACATTTGATCTGTGATGGCATAATTAATCATTACAAGAGACTCTTGAATTTTCCTTCCGGAACAGCAGTAGGCAAGGTGCCACAGCAAGTCAGAATAAAGAATTTAGAGGTTTGATTCTGTACATGAATGGAAATTCTCATATCTTCTGGGAAAAAAATGTTTGAGCAGAAGTCTTTTTCAAGAAGCAAGCTTCTGAAGTAAGTGGGACTGACAGGTACTTCAAGAGAGGGGATTATAAAAAAAAACAACTATCCCAACATACAGGACAAGAACAGAGGGAGTAAAACTTGTCCCACAAACCTCTTGCCAGTCAGAAGAAACAGACAAGGCCAGACCAGCGAGTTTTTAATTATGAACATTTCCAGCAGTGCTAGAATGCAGCTCTTCTACTCCTCTATAATGAACCACTGCAATAGGAACATCCTCAGGAATACAAATACTATCAGGAATATGTCAGATCATTTGTCCATCTAGCCCAGTGGTTTTCAAAGCAATTGCATTGCCATTCAACTACAGAAACCAGGAAGAATAAAGAGATCATGAAATAGCTCTCATTTTCCCCCAGCCTTCAGGTTTAAGAGCCAGTTATTTATGCCAGGACTCTGTTGGTTGAAGAATGAGACCAATTTGGCAGAATCGCTCTGATTTAACAGTCAGGAACTAGCAGATTCAAATCAAGAATGATTGCAAAGCTTAACTTGTTCTCTGACTTGCTCCTTTCCATCTCTTTTCATCTGTAGAGGAAGATTTATCCTGAAGCTTCATTTAAAAAAAAGTATTTTGTAGATTAAAACAAGATTAAATGCAAAGATGAGAAATATACAGTAGTAATATCACACATTCACACATAGCAAAATATTTGTGAAGAAGAAAAACATACAGATATTTTCTTTATTAGAAAGTAGAGAGGTACATTGAGATCCAGAATATTTCAGCAATCAGTCTCTGAGCATTTCTTCGTTAGTGATTTATTGTTTCTTCTAGTGTCTTCTAATCATTGTTGTGTTGATAGAGCAGTAATAAGGCCAGATTTTATATGGTTTCAATAGTAGGTGGCTGATGCTGGAAGATGTAAAACACTAATGAAAAAATCACCTCTTTCATTCCTGCATAATGAGCGTATCACCTACATATGTTCTTATCTCTACTGCTCATTTCTTATGAGGGTTATAAACTCTTATAGTGGTTGATTTAAACACCACAATCTATCAAGTGTGCCTGTAAGAGGTATCTCTCCCATCATTCAGTGGAGAAGGTCATTTCATGCTAGGAGGCGCTATCAGAAGAGCTTCAGACTTGCGCTGTAATGGCAGAACTTAACCAGGGCTTTTGGCCAAAATACCAGAAACAAGAAAAGACCTTTGCTACCATAGTATCCTGGTTATGGAACCCACTTATTGTTTCAGTGACTTTCTAGTGTGTTAAAACTTACTGAACTGTTATTGGAACTCTTACTGGAACTCTTTTTCCATTGAACTGTTTTATTTGGTCTGTATTTTAAAGCATGGAATTGATCTGAGTAATTTGATTATAATGAATAGATATGATAAGCTCAGCATTTCCTTGCTCCAAGTTCAAGATCGCAATCACTCTATTGGCTGACTCTATTCTTTTTATTTTTGTTAAATAATATATATCTATATCATCTGTGGCTACATCTATATATCTCTATCTACGGTATCTAGCTACCACGTTTCCCCAAAAATAAGACCCTGTCTTATATTTTTTTGAACCCTGAAATAAGTGCTTGGCCTTATTGCCATGCACTCAAAAGCCCAATTGCACTTATTATCAGGGGATGTCTTATTTTTGGGGAAAAAGGGTATTGAATTGAACTAATAGGTTGAGGAAAAGGACTTTACCTGTAAGTTTGAAACACAATGGTAGGAATTTTTTAGAACCGCAAACAAACAAACCAATAAAATCATTGCAAAAATTGTGTCTGAGGAAATGTATGTTATTAATAGTGGAGTTGTTAAACATTTCATTAAATATACCATACATTAGAAAGTTATGGATTAAATATAGATATCCTTATGCTTTCATATGGAGGGGAAAAAGTTAATAATAAAAGTTAATATGAGCAGCTTCTTTTCCTTTTCATAAACTCTGTCTTCATAAACCTCTGAAGACAGCAGGGAATACAAGCAGCTTGGAAAACAGATTGTCTTTTCTTTAGCAATAATTTCTTCATAATCAAGAATACAAGCAGTGCATCTACATTCTGTTATAATATAGCCTCAGAGACTTTAATTTACCTTGCCTAATTTACATTGGAGGCTTGTGTGACACACATAAAAACCCTACTTATTTTGTATTTTGAGGAGGAGGGAGAAACAGAGATCAAAACAACCCCAGTTCCTATCTAAAGAGTTTCTGATCCTGCAATTTTTCAAGAGGTTTATGGATGTAAATAATATTAGGCCAAAAATAGAAATAATGCCTGACTCCATATGATAATGATAGTGTAGCATTAGGTTAAAAATTATCCCTGGTTATATCTTCCTTTGATGGTATGAGGTTATGCAAACAAGGTAACTAAAATGTTCAACTGCCATATGCTAAATTTATAACTTTAAATTCATTTATGTGATTATAATATTTAACTGAAATGATAATGAAATGAAATGATAATGTGGATTAAGAATGTCTGAAGCAGCCAAAAATAGAGTGCTTCAGCCAGTTTCTGATTAATTTAAATAGGATTAGTTCTTATACCTTTTTTATTATTACTTATTTCAATTTCCATAAATCAGGACAGCATTATCTCAACTGTCTTATCAACCCAAGTACAGGTGGAATATGCAGATAATGGATACCTGGATCTCATGAGTGAAGGTGACATGGCAGTTTCAGGTTATGTTATGAGCTCTACACTGAAGTGTGATAATCTAAAAGATGCCATAGTGACTTCACATCTGTCATGATGTAGCCATACAAATTATGTTGTTTGCATCATTTGCATGGTTATTCCATGATCTATTCATGATGTTGCTTGCTCCCTTATGGATAATTGATGGTGACTGCTTAACGATAGTAAGAAATGAACAATCCTGCATGCATTTCTTCTGGGTCAGCATTACCCAACAATTCCTGGAAGTAATGTAAAACATATGGAGATGCTACCATTGTGGCAGGAATTACGTTGCAGTGTGTGAATTAAGTGGATTTCAAATTTTAGAATTATGCACTGCAGCATAATTTAACTGTGTGATTATATTTTTGATTAGGCTAACCTGGGTTTCTGGACAGTAGACAAGTCTCTCTCTCTCTCTCTCTCTCTCTCTCTCTCTCTCTCTCTCTCTCTCTCTCTCTCTCTCTCTCTGTGTGTGTGTGTGTGTGTGGTGTGTGTGTGTGTTTGAGCAGCCACAGATGGTCTCACCTCACAATCAGGAGGCTGTGAGTTTGATCCTAGGTAGCAGCAGATATTTCTCTCTCTGGGCAGAAAGAGAAAATATCTGCTAAGACATTCACGTAGGCATCAGGAAGGGCATTCGGCCAGTAAATGCTCAGCTTCATTCAGTTTCATTCATTCATTCAGCCCTGACTCCACTCCAATGCATGGGATTACAGGGTTGTTAAAAGAAAAAAAAAGTGTGTGTGTGTGTGTGTGTGTGTGTGTGTGTGTAAATAATAATAATAAAATAAAATATAAAATAAAGTAATAAAATAAAAATCAACAAGAGAGGAGAAAGAGATACACTGAGAAAATCTTTTGCAACTCTGCAGCTACCCAAGACAGCTAATGAATACTTAACATGAACAGGCAAGTTAATATTCCTAACCTTTTCTTTCAGGTCTTCCAAGAGTTCACCCAATGCCATTACAACTGAATCCATTCCCCTTGCTAGTCATCTTGATCTTGTCTTTCCTTCCATTAAAAGGTAATGGTAAAGGTTCCCCTCACACATATGTGCTAGTCGTTCCCAATTCTAGGGGGTGATGCTCATCTCCGTTTCAAAGCTGAAGAGACAGCACTGTCTGAAGATGTCTCCATGGTCATGTGGCCGGCAGGACTAAATGCCAAAGGCGCAGGGAGTACTGTAACCTTCCCACCAAAGGTGGTCCCTATTTTTCTACTTGCATTTTTTACGTGCTTTCGAACTGCTAGGTTGACAGAAGCTGGGACAAGTAACGGGAGCTCACTCTGTTACACGGCACTAGGGATTCGAACTGCTTAACTGCCGATCTTTTGATCTACAAGCTCAGCATCTTAGCCATTGAGCCACCACATCCTTTTCTTCCATTAGAGTCATGCATTAGAACAGTGGTAGTCAACCTGGTCCCTATCACCCACTAGTGGCTTTCCAGCTTTCATGGTGGGTGGTAGGGGTTTTGTCCGATACTGAAGCACTTTCCTTTTTTTTTTAATATAATCAACTTTTTAAAAAAATTTCATAGCATTATTTAAAAACATTTTCATTAGGTTTTCATAAAATTCCCCTTGACAATTTAAATTTTTGAAAATATACTATTTGTATCGCCCACACATAAGTTTAGTTCACGTTACCTAAGTGAAACTAAATGGCGTTACAATGCGACCGCAAACAAAAGAGCCTCATCCCAGAATAGCTTGCGCATCTCTCCCACTACTACCCAGCTGTAACAGACAAACTGAGCTGGTAGCCAGAGACACCCCCCCAAACCCAATCCACGATGCGCGAGAGGCATGTGCAGACGATGATACATGGCGCATTAGTGTGGAACCGGTGGGTGGTTAGAAAATTTTACTACTAACAGAGATACAAAAGTGGGCGGTAGGTATAAAAAGGTTGACTACCCCTACGATGATACATGGCGCATTAGTGTGGAACCGGTGGGTGGTTAGAAAATTTTACTACTAACAGAGATACAAAAGTGGGCGGTAGGTATAAAAAGGTTGACTACCCCTGTATTAGAATCTTCTCCAGAGATCTATGTCTTTGCATAACATATTCACAGCATTATAATTTGAACTTGATCATTTATGTCCTAAGTAAAAATTCTGGGTTGATTTGTTTGATCATTCCATTTGCTTGATTTCTTAGCAGTCCATGGTATTCTCTGAAGTCTTCTCCAGAACTCAAGTTCAAAAGCATCATCTTGCTTGCTTGCTTCTTGAAGATGTATTATCCGCATATCCCTAATAATCATTGCTGAAACTGGCGGTATAATTATGGGAAAAGACTATATACAACCTGGCAAAGTACAAAAATTTGTGTTTATCACTTATTATGGAATACATGATATTGCATAATGTTTATGCAAATTTTAAATCTATATGGGAATATTTTCTTATGGAAGGAACCTTAACCCAGAAGCTGGAATCATGGAAATTTGGCAACATTTGGATTTTTTTTTTCATGCTCATAGAGATTCAGAGTTTTACTTAGTCAGGTAAAATTTTTGAATGACAAGGTGAAGCTTTCACCTTTCAGTACACAAAATATGTTTGTTATAATTTGCATAATGAAATGAAATACTAATTTAATTTATTTTCTGTCATTTTGAAGTGGGCTGTTTTACTAATAAATCAAAAATTAAGATATAACCTGACTTAACAGTTTACTTCAAAGAAGTGACTATCAAAGTCATTGATCGTTGTTCCTTCATTCACTTTTCGCCTTTTACTAATTTATTTGTAAGAAACACTTGGCAATCATGAAACTGTGCAAAATAATTAATATTGAAAGAAAGAGAACAGCCAGCTATCAGTACAGCCAGCTTTGAAGTTCAGTGAAGGGCTCCTTATTTAACGAGGAAAAAACATGTGGAAAGAAATAATTTGCAATGATCAAAGTATCCAAGTATTGTCTAACTGTACATCCCTAAGTACGTCTTTTCAGACATAAATGTACTGAATTCAATATGGTTTAATCACAAGTAAACTTCTATGCCCCCCCAAATAAGGTATAGATATATGGCTGTTTTTTTTGTTTCAGCTAGTTTCCAGCCAGGCTATGCCCTGCTTGTCTTTAAATTGTTTATGAGGAAGAAGAAGTCTTGGAGGAATTCAAAATGCTTAAGTATAGGCCTCTGTGAGTTGACTTGGATTCACCTTGACAAAGAGTTCCAAATCAAAGCAAAGAGCTGGTGTGCTTCGCCTTGATAAGATGCTTCATATCCCTTCATCTACTTTTTTTTTTTTTTTGGCAGACTCTGATCATGGCAATTAAAGAGAAGCAATGCAGCCCTTCACTTTGCTTTTGGATACAAGAGAACCACCTTACTCATAAAGCATCTTTGAGGAGTTGGTTTGCTTGAGCCTTTTTGCCAGACCTCCTTCAAAAGCTGTCATTTCTACAACGAGGGTCACCAGAGAGAACGTGGTTTGAGTTGAATGTATCATCAGCACTGTGTTTAACCAGTCTCTTAGTTTGACTGATCAGAAATTCCCCTCATCTTAAAGGAGAAGAAAAAACTTAAATTTCTATAAGAGCCTACAACTTTTCTCCATTCTCACATTTCCATTAAGTCCCAAAGGAAAATTTTGCAAAGGGGCTCTCTTATGCATTTTTATCTTCCTCCTGATGATTTTCCTTGGTTTAACTCATGCTCAGGAAGTAGAAAGTTTGCAGAACTCTGAGAAAAGAGGACACCTGCACATATCTCTGGGCTACGCTGAAACTAGCAAGTGCAAAAATACCTACACTACCCTTTGAAAATTTCACTGAAATTCTCTTCTCTTTCAAATGAATTTCAGAACTAGTTTTCTGAGGCATGGTGGCTCAGTGGCTTAAAGCCACTGGAGTTGGTTTTTGCTTTGGCAGTTCAAGTCCTAGCACCATGTGGTGGCATGAGCTCCCGTCAGTTGCTTCAGCTTCTGCCTACCTAACAGTTTGAAAGCATGCTACATGTGAGTTAATAAGTAAGTAGCACTTCAGTGGGAAACATGGTGGCATTTTGTGTAGACAGTCAGACCCCTGCCAGTGCTGGACCTGCCCAGATCTAGTTCGCTTTCCATGGTGCAACCAAGATAATGTGTGAGCACAAACTAAATGGACTAGCACTCTTCAGCAGCCAAATAATTACTTTGTACTAATACTGTAGTCTCTTGGCTAGTTGTACCATCGCCATATGCTAAATGCATAAATAACTAATTTTCCAACAATAAATTCAGTGAGACCTTGCAGTGTGGGAGAATCTTCCTATGTGATTATTTTTCTATGAGTTCTAGGCCTCAGTGTAAGACCAAAAGGTTTGAACTGGGATACCTGACAACTTTGCCTGACCTCTGAGACCTCACCCAAAGAGCCACAATATTTTTAAGAAATGAGTTTTGGCGACACATTTAAACGAGGAGCAAAAATGCTTTCCTTCACTTCCAAGTCTTCCAGAACCCAACTGCAACTCCCAATATATGCATCTATGCACATTTATTATTACCATGCTACAACTGAATGCCTGATCTTTCCTGTTGAAAAATGTATCAAACTGAGCCTTCAGTTATTGCTATTTCATAGTGCTGAGAGTTGATTAACATTTGATTTTTGGCAGTCAGGCTACACATGTTCACTAGGAAGATAATGTTACTGAAATCAATGGGACTTACTTCAAGTGTTAGGAATGAGCTTAGTCTCACCTTTTTCTTGCTATGTGATATAGTTCTTTGCTGGGAGTGAAATTGAAGATCATTAAGATCTATAAAGGAGAGAGGCACACAGAAACTTGGGGAACATTATTCTTGCAGAACTATCTTCAAGAAGAGAGAGCTCCTAATTGCTAATCATGACCAGGTAGTTTTCAATACCCAAGAGGGAGATGTAAGGAGCCCTTAGGGAATCTTAAGATTTGCTGATGTAGAAACCAAGGGAAGGAAACTGAAAACATGCAGAGCTGGTGGGCTTTGATCGTTATTTTTACCATTGCTAGCTGGAATAGAAATGCCATATAACCATGCTCTAAGGCAGTGATGGCTAACCTTTTTGGCACACCCATAATACAATGCATGTGCGACCCCCACAGATGCATGGGTGACCCCCCCCATGCATGACCCCCTGCACATGGATGTGTGACCCCCTGTGTACATCCCACTGCCCGTGCATGTACAGCAGAGACCCAAAAACCAGCTGGCTGGTGGGAGGCGTGCGCATGCGCAGTGAAGCTGAGCTGGGGTGATGGCTCACATGCCCGCAGAGAGGGTTCTGCATGCCACCTGTGGGAAACGTGCCATAGGTTCACCCTCATGGTTCTAAGGGGTTATTGTCTTGCCTAGTTATTGCTTAGGCTATTGGATGTTATAACCTCTTTTCTGATCCAGGGATAGGCCTTTTCAACACTGGCAGTAGTGGGGTTGACCACATCCAATCTGGGAATAAACTGCTACTTTTCTAGTGGCTTCCTATCACTTCCTGTCAGCATCTCAGGTGTTAATTATGGCTAATCTATATCCCATTTTTCTTCCTCCTGCAGCCATAGAAAAGAACTAATGATAGCAGAGCAAAGCAAATCTGGGATCAGAAAACCCTCTAAAAATGCCTAATGCATTCTGGCTATGAATTCCTGTTCTAGGACGAGAAAGAAATGATATTGCAATTGGGGTAGCTTATGTATTTATCAGTCAATCGAGTATACAAAGGATTTTTTTTAATTGTTATAGTAAATGGCATCTGATTTTCAAAAGCCATATAAAGGTTTGAAACATATAAGATTGCCTTCCTTCCTTCCTCCCTTCCTCCCTTTTCTCTTTTTTTCCTTTATTACATTTTTCTGATCTTACACCAAATTCATATGTGCATATGAGAACCCACACCGGTATACAGTCCCATTTTCAAATTAATTATACTGGTGATTCCTGAAGCAGCTCAAAATCTGTCTGATCTGCCTGGTTGCAGAGAAATTCTAATCAGCAAAATTACTCAAAGATGAAAGGATATTGCATTGAAAATGATAAGATGATAATTACATCCGCACATAGTTCCTCTGCCTTACTAAAATAAATACATGGCTTTAAACTCTGCGAGGCATAACTAATTATACCCTGAAATGGGAGAGGGAGAGTTGCAGATGAAATCAGTATCCTAAGTGAATGTTAGCATAAAAATAATATACAGAGAAAGCATCCACATGTTTAAGTTTTCAAACTGTGAATCAAGAATTTTGGTTCGAATCATCTTTGCTTTAATTCAGAGTCTGGCCCTCGGCAAACTTTTTTTATAGAAACCTCTACACCAGAGGTGTCAAACTCAATTTCATTGAGGTCCATATCAGGATTGTGTTTGACCTCGGAGGGCAGGGGCTGGGCGTAGCTGGGCATGGTGGGCTTGGCCAGCTCAACATCAGTCATGGCAGGGGCACCTGTGGTCAAGTGCTAAGGCACGACCTCCCTGAGACCATCCCTCACACTCACTATAACCTTCCTTCCTTCCTTCCTTCCTTCCTTCCTTCCTTCCTTCCTTCCTTCCTCCCTTCCTCCCTTTTCTCTTTTTTTCCTTTATTACATTTTTCTGATCTTACACCAAATTCATATGTGCATATGAGAACCCACACCGGTATACAGTCCCATTTTCAAATTAATTATACTGGTGATTCCTGAAGCAGCTCAAAATCTGTCTGATCTGCCTGGTTGCAGAGAAATTCTAATCAGCAAAATTACTCAAAGATGAAAGGATATTGCATTGAAAATGATAAGATGATAATTACATCCGCACATAGTTCCTCTGCCTTACTAAAATAAATACATGGCTTTAAACTCTGCGAGGCATAACTAATTATACCCTGAAATGGGAGAGGGAGAGTTGCAGATGAAATCAGTATCCTAAGTGAATGTTAGCATAAAAATAATATACAGAGAAAGCATCCACATGTTTAAGTTTTCAAACTGTGAATCAAGAATTTTGGTTCGAATCATCTTTGCTTTAATTCAGAGTCTGGCCCTCGGCAAACTTTTTTTATAGAAACCTCTACACCAGAGGTGTCAAACTCAATTTCATTGAGGTCCATATCAGGATTGTGTTTGACCTCGGAGGGCAGGGGCTGGGCGTAGCTGGGCATGGTGGGCTTGGCCAGCTCAACATCAGTCATGGCAGGGGCACCTGTGGTCAAGTGCTAAGGCACGACCTCCCTGAGACCATCCCTCACACTCACTATAACCTTCCTTCCTTCCTTCCTTCCTTCCTTCCTTCCTTCCTTCCTTCCTTCCTTCCTCCCTCCCTCCCTCCCTCCCTCCCTCCCTCCCTCCCTCCTTCCTTCCTTCCTTCCTTCCTTCCTTCCTTCCTTCCTTCCTTCCTTCCTTCCTTCCTTCCTTCTTTTCTTCCCTCAAGATTCTCCTTTCTTCTTCCTTCCCCTCTTTCCTTATTTTTCCTTCCTTGCTCTCTTCCCATCTTTCCTTCTTTTTCTTGGTGTTTCCTCATTCCCTTTCTCTTTTCCTGTCCCTTCTTGCATGTTCAAATGCAAAAGGGGAAACATTTCTCCTTTTGTTTTGTTTTTAGTTTGATACTTTTCATTAGCAGAGGGCTGCAGGAGACCGTCGTGGCCGGAAACAGGGTGCAGTGGGGCGGCATGCAGCCCTCTTGAGCTCCGTTTTTGCTAGCAGAGGCATTGCAGGCCAGTCCTTTTCAGTTTCCAGGGCAGCCCCGGGGGCCAGATCTAGGCACCCCATGGGCTAGATCTGGCCCCCAGGCCTTGAGTTTAATACCCCTACTTTACACATACATCTCCACATGCCATGTTTCTTCTGCAAGATGACAAAGTTCTATGATCTCAAGACAATGGATGAAGGGCTTAAATATCTTCTGGTATTATTACAAAGGCTTGATATTTGAACTAATGCAATCTGGGCCAGATCTGAAAAATTGTGAAGTGTTTCAAAGAGCAGATTGCTCAGATAGGCAGAAGAAACAGTAGACCATATTCTCAACTTGTGCAAGAAGATTGCACAAAACTGATTATGAACAATGACATAATACAATTGCTAAAACAATTCAGTGGAACATCTATAAAAATCATCTGCCAGTAATGAACAATTGGTGGGAATATAGTGTTGAAAAAAGTAATCAAAAATAAACAGATTACAATATTGTAAGGTATTGTCTAGTAAAACCGCAGAAAAGATTGCAAATAATGATCACATGGTTACATGGAGCTTGCAACCAATTGTACGTGCAAATAGTTTGCAAGGACCCAGCTTATGATCATGTGACTGTGGGAGGGGCACAACATTTTACAATGGCCAGAAATGTTTTACAAAGTGCAAAGCACCCTCTCTTTGTCTTCATAATTTTGAATGGATGCTAAATGACCAGTTGTAAAAGGAGGACTACTTGTATGGAATTGATATTCCTTAAATATGAATAAACATATTTTTTAACTATTGGCATCAACTCCAATTTGGACCAATTGATAGAATATCCTATTTTACTACAGGCATCTATCATTTGCATCAACACTAGAAAAATAATGGAAGAATTAAAAATGAACAGAAGAATGCCATCTGCAAACAAAACCAGTTTATGTTCATCTGAATTATGTGCTACTCTTAAATTGCCCGATGTTGTCTAGTAGCATAAGCCAAGTTTCTCTAAAACTAAGTAATGGCAAAGCAGTAGAAAACAAACTATTAACATTTCTTTGGATGTGGGAGACTCGTATAACATCTTGCTACATTTTATGAATTTCAGGAGAAATAAAAATCTGTTAAATAGAGCAAACATATAATGTCTATAGATTTGGCCAAATGCTTTTTCAGTGTCTAATGGCATATTGGTCATTATTTTTATTCAACTCTATAACTACACCTACGACTCTACAATTAACCTAATTAACCTAATATTGTCTGCTGTTGCCTAGTTTAATAAACTCTGCTTGATCATTCATAATAATGAATGGTAATGCTGTAATTTATTAGCTAGCACTGCTGTTAAAGAGTTTTGTGTCAACATAATCAATGAGATTAGATGATAATGAGCACATTGGGTATAATCTTTATCTAATTTCAGTATTGCTGTAATAAAAACCCAATTAAATGCCTCTGATAATATTCCCTTATCAAGTATTTCATCATACAATTGACAGGTTTTGGTACCCCCCCAAAAAAATCTATAAATGTTTTATATCTTCTTCTAGAGAATCAACCCAAAATCATTGTACCTTCACTTGATCCATATCTGAACTCAAGCTTTCTTCCTCAGACTAACTGAATCCTTTTTTGGTCAGTTTTATAAACTTATGCTGGACGGAGCCCTGACCCACTCTATATAATTTTGTTCCAACATTTTTATTGAGTAGGAAATAATTACAAAAAGGGCACAGGTTTTTGACATCTCCACCTTGCAGAATCTCAGGAGAAAACAAAATATGCTGCTGGGTTGCAGTTTTTGCATTCTTCCTAGAGATAATAGAAATATTACTACTGTTATCACTATTTGGTTGGAGTTGCTGTTTATTCAGTTTAGCTCCTCCCCTCCTAAGCTACTGAGCACTGACTTTTTGGCATGATCAAAAGGGAGGATTATTTTAACCATGCAAAAAGAAGAATAAGGGGTACCTAAGGAAGTCAGCTAATAGCAGCTTTCTCATCAAGGATTGTACACAATTTTCTGTTCTTCAAAACCCATGTCCCAGAATTCTCATTCTCTCTCTCTCTCTCTCTCTCTCTCTCTCTCTCTCTCTCTCTCTCTCTCTCTCTCTCTCTCTGTGTGTGTGTGTGTGTGTGTGTGTGTATGTGTAGGCTTCCTTCTCCTTCTCTCCCATCAAAAAGAGAGCATGATAGAGGATGCTTAAGTTCCAAAGGTATCCTCAAACAAGATGCAGTTGTCAGCTTACTTTGGGATATTTACTTTTATGAATTTTGAATAGTATCATTATGTATCTTCAGGGCAGTATCAAATTTTGAATGATGTGACAGTATGAATGTTGCTTCCTAGGCCCCGTTGAAATATCGGGGTGGCATGATAGATAGCAGTGTTCCAATATCCAAGGGGCTGCCAAAAGGAAGAGGGGAGGCCAACCTATCCCCCAAACCATCTGAAAGCAGGACAAGCAGCAATGGATGGAAACTAATCAAGGATAGAAGCAACCTAGAACTAAAGAGAAGTTTCATGACAGAACAATTAATCAGTGGATCAACTTGCCTTCAGAACTTGTGGATGCTCCAGGTTGTGGGTACTTTTAAGAAAAGATTGGACAACCATTTGTTTGAAATGGTATAGGGTTTCTTGTCTGAACAAGGGTTTGGACTAGAAGACCCCCAAAGTCCCTTCCGACTCTGTTATTCTGTTATTCTCTGTTCCAAAGGTGTACAGAGGTTATCTTGGGTTTTCCTGAACTTGTTCCAGATAGAATGTGCCCACCCAGTGCACACTTGTCTATGAGCACTCATGCCCTGCGAGATCAAGGGAGTTGAGCTTATAATATGGCTTTCTCAGTAGTTACCCTCTCACTCTGGTGCTTTTGTCATTCATAAAGAGGTAACCTCGTTAAGAAACTTTTAACTGACCTTTCTTTCATCCTTATCTTATTGGATTTCTTAGATGCATTTATCTTCTTAATATGATAGCTCTCTTCATTTTCTTTTAAGATTATCTTGTGCTCCAACTCAGAGGTGTCTGTGGTTTCCAATAAATGCTGCTCTAGGTGACCATAACAATAAATTGGCAGTGGTGTGGGTGGAGAGTGAGAGAGCACATGCTAGAAAGCAAATGTTAAATGAGCACATTTGTCATGAAGGCCCAATATAATATCTTATCATCTCACTGTAATTCGGTTTGCTCTGGATCAATATTATCTGATCAAACTCTTTCCACCTGTTTTCAGCTCTAAGCATTGGCACGGTCATTTTAAAATTTCCATTGTACTTATCTCTACTGAAAGAAACCCTAATGGTTCTGGATGTCGGAAGACATTTTAATTTTCAGCCTACTTGATTCCTTTGGTTTTCTTAATCTACAGCAGGGTAAGAGATGAAAGATTTCTCTGTTTCACTTGCTGTGTTTTCTAAAAGTAAAACAACAACAATGCCTCTTCTTCCATGTGGTTTGTGAAGCATTTCCTCACCCCTGCTAACCACAATTTCAAATTACAGCAAGATGTCATAACTTTTGATAGGTAAAAGTTCGGTTGTCCATGGTAAGATGTTGTTTTAATAGATCTCTGGAAAAGTTACTACAAAACTAAAAGTGTTAGCAAAATGTTGCTAGAATTAATACATAGGTCTTTGGTTATTCGGGTTTTCTCCTGCGTAAAATTGGAAGTGTCTTGGCGACGTTTCGACGAAGTCTCATTCGTCATCTTCAGGCTTCAGCTTCGTGCTTCTGGGAGCAATGTGTGATTGCAGCTGTTTCTTCTTTTTTAACTGCTAGTAAGGGTTTGAACTGATTGGGTGGGAGCTTGGCTGTGCTCTGATTGGATGGGGGTTTTTTTGTGCTCTGATTGGATGGGGGTGTGTCCTGTTTGGGTGAGGACTTGGTTGTGCTCAGATTAATCTGAGTTGCAGGGGGATTTGAGCTGGTGAGTTGCATTGCTGTTGTTTGGCTTCGTGTTTGTGGTCGTGCTACATCTTCATAGTGGATGTCTGTCTGCTGTATGTATGGATTGGAGGGGTTTGAAATGGATAATGTTGCAGCTGCGGTCTGGCTTCTGGTCCTTGGTCGTGCTTCCTGATCAGTGTGGGTTTGGGTCTGCTTTCTGGGTGGATGTGTGGTGGTGACATCCTGTGTGGACCTCGTGAGTGTGGGTCTGGTGGGTCTCGTGTTAGGGACTCATTTGTCAATAAGGGCACGATATTGACTTCAAAAAGACCAGAACTATTGCCAAAACTGAACACTTTAACAACAGAATAATCAGAGAAGCCATCGAGATAGAAAAACGCCCACACAGCATGAACAAACGAGATGATACCTCCCGCCTACCAGCCATTTGGAAACCCGCCCTTATTGAGCCGGTAGCAGAGATCTTGATGTGTCAGTGCCGATTCGCTCTGACCGTCATGTGGGCCCTCCCGCCCACCCCTGCACTATACCTACCTTTATTCCTTTGTTTTTAGCTCAGCTGAAAGGCGCAGACTGAAATGCCTCAGCTGTTCAGCAAGTCAATGCTCTTGTGCGAAGCGCAAGTTTGGCATGTGTATGAGCGAAGTTATCACACGTGTGCCAATTGCATGCAAAGCACGTGTGCAAAGCAAAACGGTGGTAACATCTGTTAGAACCCACCACTGCAGTGATTGCAATGTCCTGCATATAAGCTTGGAAAATTGTCTTAGGCACCAAAAGTATCTGCAGGGGAGACAAAACAGTCAAGATGATAGGCACAATTGAAGTCCTGTCTCTTGTTTTATAAGCATGAGAGGCATAAAACATGTGTTAAAGACTTTTTATTGTACAATCAGATCTATCCTTGTTCATCTCCACCATAGACATCCCCTAGTTCAGGTCATATTCCGTTCCATATGATCAATCTTTCTGTCTCCCCAGGATTCTGAATTCAATTAAAAATATATCCAAGATCCTCTTATTTTAATATTTTTAGTTCTATTTAGAAATTGAGATGGGATCATGACACACTTGATGCTGAGTGTCAAAGAATTAAGGCCTTTGAACTATGGTGCTGGAGAAGACTCCTGCAAGTCCCTTGGACTGCAAGGCAATCAAATCAGTCAGTCCTAGAGGAGACCAACCCTGACAGCTTTTTAGAAGGCCAAATCCTTAAGATGAAACTGAAATACTTTGGCTACTTAATGAGAAGGAAGGACTCACTGGAGAAGAGGCTAATACTGGGAATGATTGTGGGCAAATGAAGAACGGAACTGCAGAGGTGGCTGGATGGTGTCACTGAAGCAGTCGACATGAGCTTAAATGGCCTCCAGGGGATGGTAGAGGACAGGAAGGCCTGGAGGAAAGTTGTCCATGGTGTTGCAATGGGTCAGACATAACTTTGCAACTAACAACAACAACATGACACATTTCTGTTTTTCTAGACCTCTCACATAACCTCTTGCTAATCATGATTTAGTAACAAGTGAGCATAGAGAGCTGTCATTCAATCAAAGCGTAGCTACTGACCAGAACGCACTGTGTACCTCATTTCTTCCTCCTATCCAGAAAGGTTAAACAGACTACATTGCTAGTATTTTGTTTTATTTCTGCACTGGTAGCAAACATCTGTTGCCTTCTAACCATCTAATGCTGATTAGCTCTGCATTTGGATCACTTAATTATGATACTGCATCAAAATTCAGAGGAGCATAGACAACCAAGAATTCACCTCTGTTAACTTCTGGAAGCTGTCTGGATTGCCAATTTTTAACCCAAACATAAACTCATGGGTGTGCTTGTGTTTTTAAGAAAGATTTGTTAAGATAAAAAGATACAGCAGTGCAAAAATTTCAGCAAGAGAACTAATGTCAGTTTAGAACCAAAATATCTCAGGGTACTTTAGGGTGGAAAATGTCTTTTTTCCTAGAGCCTGACAATGCACCAGAGAAGAGGGAACTCTTTTCACTGAAAATAGGGGTGTCTGAAGCTAATAGTTTACATTACAGTCTCTTAAAATTATTAATTAATCTGAGGACTATTAATGCCCTCCAATAATAGCACAAACCAATTCATTAGATTCAGATCGATGATTTATATATTACATAAGTCAAAGCACATTGACTGCCTTGAAACAGCATTTTCAGAGCTGCGGTGGCACAGTGGTTAGAGTGCAGTACTGCAAGCTACTTCTGCTGATCACCAGCTGCCAACAGTTTGGCAGATCAAATCTCACCAGGCTCAAGGTTGACTCAGCCATCCATCCATGGGTAAAATGAGGACCCAGATTTTGGGGGGCAATATGCTGACTCTGTAAACCACTTAGAGAGGGCTGTAAAGCACTGTGAAGCAGTATATAAATCTAAGGGCTATTGCTATTGCTATTTCCACATCCATGGATTCAAAAATGCTGGTACAAAATAGCTTTCAATTGCAGGACCCATTTATGGCATCATCTGATCAGTAAATGTCCTTGGACAAGGTTGTCTAGCTGGGACCTTTGTCTGGAACATCTTCTGGGGGAGATATTTTGGGTACAGATGCTATAAAGCAGAGGGATGAGCCTTTCTGACTTCCTCTATTCATGCTCCCATCATAGTGACTTACAAGACACATTTATATAAATAATGTGTCTGAAATCACCTGCATAACTAGTGTCAGACCATAATGAACATTTCAAATTAAACCGTACCTTCCATTTGGAAGCGTTGGCTGATTTGTAGTCCTGTGCAAAATAAATGCCATTAAAACGAAATTAACTTGTGTTGAATTTATCACAGGACTTTCTAGGTGATGCTATTACAAATCCCCAACAATTTACCCATCTTGCATTTATGACATGCTGGTATTGTTATACAATGGCAAACACAGAGTCTTTAAGGAGCACAATTATCCTAGCAGCTGGGCTATGTCAGATGAGCTCCTTATGAATCTGCATGCTTTTGAGTTATATTATCAGTACATGGATATATAACATTTTTCTAGTCTCATATGCTCACAGGTACTCAAACTTTCTCCATGCATCTGTCTCTAAATTAACAGCCATAGAGTTAAATCACAAATCTTCAAAGGGAACAAATCCTAATTAAGCAGAGAGGCACAACAGGAAATGCCTTTTGAGTCAATTATCATATGGCCTGGATAAAGTGATCAGGCAGGAAGCCAAAGGCAGCACTGTAATACCTCCTGAGGCTCAGAACCCTAGAAGCTATTAAGATGCTTCAACTAATATTTTTAAGCCATTCCATTATTTCTATCCAGTATAGAATGAGGAAGATTCTTGATGGAGATCTGCCCATTGGCTCCCTTTCAGGATCATTTAGACCGGTGGATGTTAGAAACAGTAATTGCTTCTACTTTATGGAATTCTGGTCCATGATACAGATATTTAGATGACTGAATTGGGTTACTCAATTAATTTCAAATAAACTTTCTTTAATTACTGTACTTGTTTATGGATATTCAGCTATTTTCTTTTTATGGCTTTGAGAATGGTTATATATTGGTTCTGTGTTCAGGGGGTCCTCCAGTTCTGGAGGATTCTTGATGCAATAGCACTCCTCCAAATAGAGTTGGGTTTTGCACAAGTCCATCTTAGGAACCAATTGTGCAATTTCTAGATTGTGAAGACCTGCTCATGGTTGCTCATGTTTTGATCAATTCTTGTACGAACTATTGCAATGTATTATACATGGTATGCCCATAGAGACACCCCAAAAACTTCTACCAGTCCAGAATATGGTGGTGCATACAGTTCTGGGCACCCCACAGTTTGCATATGTTACACTATTGTTGTGTGAATTGCATTAGCTCCAAGTTTCTTTCTGGGTGATATTCAAGCCATGTTATCTGTGGAATTGGCTATCCTTGGAGACATTTCCCCTCTACTAAAAACCACCTCGCAAATGGGCAACTGGAAAGATTCAAAGCTGACAGGATTCTAATTGCTACAGAAAGCACTGGCTCATCTGCCCATTGAAGTGGTATCTATTTATCTACTCACATAGAACACGCTTTCAAACTGCTTGGTGGGAAGAAGCTGAAGCAAATGACTGGTGCTCACCCTGCCTTACAGCACAGAGACCCAAACCACCAGAGCAAAGACCATCTCCAGTGTCATTAAGCCACTGAGCCACCACACTTCTTAAGTAATTTCTATTTGAAACTAATAAAGCTTTGTATACATTAGGGCAAAAATGTTCAAATCTTTTTTTTCCTCACAGCCTTACCATTTACAGGATAGAAGATAGTTCTTTCCTCTGAGAAAGAGGGACTCTGGAGCTGTAAATTATTTACACAGCAATTGCTTAATTCCTTTTAAATTTGAAAATCAGCTTGTATACCTTCCTGTGCTTCCAACCATGTGGAGACATGTACTGTGTTAGCAATATATATTACAAATAGAATAGAATAGAATAGAATAGAATAGAATAGAATAGAATAGAATAGAATAGAATAGAATAGAATAGAATAGAATAGAATAGAATAGAATTTTTTATTGGCCAAGTGTGATTGGACACACAAGGAATTTGTCTTGGTGCATATGCTCTCAGTGTACATAAAAGAAAAGATACGTTCATCAAGAATCATAAGGTACAACCCTTAATGATAGTCATAGGGTACAAATAAGCAATCAGGAAACAATCAATATCAATATAAATCATAAGGATACAAGCAACAAAGTTACAGTCATAAGTGGGAAGAGATGGGTGATGGGAACGATGAGAAGATTAATAGTAGTGCAGATTTAGTAAATAGTTTGACAGTGTTGAGGAAATTTTTTGTTTAGCAGAGGTTATTTGTTTATCTTCCCCTCAACATAGAAAAGGAATTTAAGAATGCCATTAAAAATTTTTTTCACTCAACCAGCAATGCTGTATTGATATTCTTTTTGACAGTATTTTAATGTAGAATAATAACGTCAAAGTGTGATAGTTGTTTCTCCAGATGATCTTCAATCTCTGCAATCCTATATTCATTTACACTGCAAATCCCACTGAATTCAAATTGGCTCCTTTTTGGCGGGAGAAGATGGGATAATATGTATTTATAAGAGACTTCAAAATTAATTCTATCGTACCGTTAGTACTGAACCATTTTAGGATTATGACATTATGAACTTAGAAGAATGAACAGGTTGTGGAACAAATGCAAAAGCAAAATAGAACATCATGTTCATAAATAGGGGCAGTACATGCTTTCTACTCCTTTCCAGGTTCTAAGAATAGAATAGAATAGAACAGAACAGAACAGAACAGAACAGAACAGAACAGAACAGAACAGAATAGAATTCTTTATTGGCCAAGTGTGATTGGACACACAAGGAATTTGTCTTGGTGCATATGTTCTCTGAGTACATAAAAAAAAAGATACATTTGTCAAGAATCATAAGGTACAATATTTATTCATAGTGAAACAGTCAATATAAATCTTAAGGATACTGTATGACTGTAACAAGGTTACAGTCATACAGTCATAAGTGGGAGGAGATGGGTGATAGGAATGAGATAGGAAGAAATGAGAGGGAGTGAAATGGCAAGAGGTGGAAGCATCTGAGTCACAGCTGTTGCAGATGATCAGCTCCTATAAAGTTTCAGGCAATTTAGCTGCATCTGGATTTCTAAGGAAACAGCCTAACTGTCGCACTTAAACCACTAACTTTTGGCTTTTGTGTTGCCAAAACCCACAGATTTTTGTTTAATCACAGATCTGACTTTGCCATCTTGTAGCCAGATCTGTTCCCTGTGACCTTGCTATGTTTCTGAATCTTCAGCACATGAATTCATGTTGCTTACCCAGCTTCATTTGGCTGGCCTTTGAATCTCCTTGGTTCCTAGGTGGCAATCGCTGCACCTGACAATAAGAAGGAGAGTATTATTTTCTAGGAAGTAATATATTGCTGTTGTCTCCTATGCATTCTGAGTTACACGCTGGCACGTTCTATATTGGACCACTGGAGAGATAAGGCATCTTGGAGCTCTGCAACTTTGTTCTGCTGTTATTTCCCCATTTTCGCAAAAGAACGTTCTAGCAGATCCATGTTCAAATTCTCCAGTTCTGCTAATGATTCTTGTTTAAAACTTTCATGTAGCCTATTTAAAAGAGTCATTTTTATTGTTTCCTAACTATTTGGCAGATGTACTCCCTATCACCCCATCTGTCCCTTCCCAGCTGGTCATTTCTAGTCATTCAAGAAAAAAAATATAGTTTTGCAAACGAACATTTTATGCCAAAATCTTCAGTAATGATCCTTGTCCCATCTGCCCTGTCCGTTTCCCACACTCACCAGCTGCCTAACCCCACTGAGTCTGGCCACTGAACAGGGCATAATAACTACTCAGAATGTTAATAGACATCAAGTTTTTTCTTTTTTAAAAAAAATATGATGACATAGTGCATGATGGGTGCAAGATGGGAAATAAAATAAGGGATTAAGCAAGGATTTACATTATAACATGCATATGGCATAATCTTTTGAGTTCCAAGTTTATGTCTCAGAAATAATTCTTACTAAAGCCCCTTAATAATCCTACTGAGTTTTATCCAAAAATTGAATTTGGGGCTTCCTATTGGAGGAACAGAAGAAAGCATGAAAAAGTGTTATGTTTATTGAAAAATATTTTGTTTATATTTCTAAATTCAACAGAAAAAAGCAGAACAAAAAGAAACAAATAGAAAGCAAAGGGGAGGGGAAAATTGCCTGATCTTCGGACCTTCCGTCGTGAGCTTAAAACACACCTATTTATTCAAGCGGGACTGGCATAATAGTGTAGAATTTTAAATTTGGGGTTTATTAATATTTTAAAATTTTAAAATCTAAATTTTAATTTATCAGCCTTTATAATTTGCTATGTTTTAAATGTTGTTTTAATTATATATATTTTGTTTTATCGTTGGCTGTACACTGCCCTGAGTCCTTCGGGAGAAGGGCGGTATAAAAATTTAATTAATAATAATAATAATAATAATAATAATAATAATAATAATAATAATAATAATAATAATAATAATAATAATAATAATAATAATAATAATAGGGCCTCTCATACATAGAGAGAGACTCTGGGTGTGTGCCGCACACATTTTAATCTATTGCAGTATAATAGACTAACCTCTTTCTTTTTTAAAAAAAATATGATGACATAGTGCATGATGGGTGCAAGATGGGAAATAAAATAAGGGATTAAGCAAGGATTTACATTATAACATGCATATGGCATAATCTTTTGAGTTCCAAGTTTATGTCTCAGAAATAATTCTTACTAAAGCCCCTTAATAATCCTACTGAGTTTTATCCAAAAATTGAATTTGGGGCTTCCTATTGGAGGAACAGAAGAAAGCATGAAAAAGTGTTATGTTTATTGAAAAATATTTTGTTTATATTTCTAAATTCAACAGAAAAAAGCAGAACAAAAAGAAACAAATAGAAAGCAAAGGGGAGGGGAAAATTGCCTGATCTTCGGACCTTCCGTCGTGAGCTTAAAACACACCTATTTATTCAAGCGGGACTGGCATAATAGTGTAGAATTTTAAATTTGGGGTTTATTAATATTTTAAAATTTTAAAATCTAAATTTTAATTTATCAGCCTTTATAATTTGCTATGTTTTAAATGTTGTTTTAATTGTATATATTTTGTTTTATTGTTGGCTGTACACCGCCCTGAGTCCTTCGGGAGAAGGGCGGTATAAAAATTTAATTAATAATAATAATAATAATAATAATAATAATAATAATAATAATAATAATAATAATAATAATAATAATAATAATAATAATAATAATAATAATAGGGCCTCTCATACATAGAGAGAGACTCTGGGTGTGTGCCCGCACACATTTTAATCTATTGCAGTATAATAGACTAACCTCTTTCTTTTAAATCTTCCGCAGTTATCTGCAGTTGTGTAAGTTTGGGCTTTTGCAATTATTATTTTTATTTTATTTATTATTTTATGTATATCTTGCCTTTATTATTTATTTTTACAAACAATTCAATTTGTTGCTCCTAGTTCCTCCACAATAACTCTGTGAGGTGAATTGGGCTGAGGGGGAGTGAGAGCCGCAAAGTCACTCAAGTTGGCTTTTACTTCTTTCCTCTTAGATTTCTTCCTAGATCTTTCATAACATAATTGAATTCTTATTCTCTTTCACAGAGTTGATCTAACCTTCTTTACCAACTAACTGAGCAGCTAGGATTAGATGGTGGGCCTGAAAAAAATACAAATAACTTTTAATAGGGAATATCCATAACAACAGCAGTACCACTTAATAAAGTTTGTCGGTGAAATGATTTCACAATTTTTCATTCTAAGTCTATATTACATCTGATTCAGCAAGCAGATCAGATCGTGTGTATTCAACCATAGTAATAGTCTAGAAGAGATTACCCCCCCTTTTTTTTTTTTGCTGTAACATAAATTGTATAAAGGTCATGAACGTAGCAGTGGTGGGATTCAAGTAATTTAACAACCGGTTCTCTGTCCTAATGATTTCTTCCAACAACCAGTTTGTCAAACTGTTCAGAAAGTTAACAACCGGTTCTCCCGAAGTGGTGCGAACTGGCTGAATCCCCCCACTGGAATGTAGTATATGTATCTGTGATTTTACCTTTTAATGTTTATGCTTTTAATAAGCTATTTTTAGTTTATTGTAACTTTGTTGTGTATTAACATTTATTACATTGGCTATTGCTTCAGAATGACTGCATAATAAGTTGTATAAAATACAACAAATAAAAAAAAAAGTTATTTCACCACTTTCCAGTAACTTTGCTAGACAAATAAATCTTAGAAAATGGATATGGTGCTCAGGCAAGCTGCTGGTTATATCTTTGACATCCAGACATTAGCTTGAGTTTCTCCAGCAAACAATTCTGGGAATTAGAAGATATTTCCAAGTAAGCTTCCAAATGACTGGACATCATCCAAACTAATGCATGTATCTGTTCTTTAAGGAGTGCTACAATCTTACAAAGTCCTAATGGTGGGCACGTTATTAGAACTATTAAACTCACAACTCATACTAATACATAAGAGAATTGGAAGGGATCTTGGAGGAGATCTTCTAGTCCTCATATTCAAGCAGGAGACCCTACTTGAATATGGACAAGGCTGTCCAGCCTCTTCTTAAAAATCTCCAGTGATGAAACACCCATTTCTTTTGAAGGCAAGCTGTTCCACTAGTTAATGTTCCCACTATTAGGAAGTTTCGTCTTAATTCTAGGTTGCTTCTCTCCTTGATTAATTTCCATCCATTGGTTCTTGTCTTGCCTTCTGGTGCTTTGGAAAATAAGTTGATCTCCCTCTTCTTTGTGGCAGCCCCTCAAATATTAAAACACTGCTATCATGTGACACCTAGTCTTTCTTTCCTCTAGACTGGCCAATTCCTGCAACTGTTCTTCATATGTTTTAGTCTCCAGGCCCTTAATCATCTTAGTTGCTCTTCTCTTCACTTTTTCTAGCTGTCCAGATTAATTTTGGCTGAAAACTCTGTGTTGATTGGACTGAATCCATAGACCTGCTATGATTGGGAAATGCTTTCCCATTTAGAATTACTTGCCTATTCAGTCAGTTATCAGCTATAATGAAATGGGTTGGGGGGGGGAATCAAAAGAGTTCAAGTTAGGTGCCATAGACCTGTAGGAGAGCAAAGCTGGGGTGAAATCCAGCAGGTTCTGACAGGTTCTGAAGAACCGGTAGCAGAAATTTTGAGTAGTTCAGAGAACCAGCAAATATCACCTCTGGCTGCTCCCAGAGTGGGGTGAGAATGGGGATTTTGCAGTATCCTTCCCCTGCCACACCCACCAAGCCATGCCCAGTAAGCCACACCATGCTCACCAAGCCATGCCTACCAAGCCATGCCCACAGAACCAGTAGTAAAAAAAAATTGAATTTTACCACTGGAGCAAGGGTTTTCCATATAGAAGGTTCTAAGAACAAATATAGGATAAGTATATCACCAGATTTCCTGCCCCCAAAATGAGGTTGTTGATTGTGCTTCAGGGCTAGTGCTTTCTGTATATCTATGATGCATACTATGTAACCATGTAAAAAGGGTTGGGACCATATGCCATCTCACCACCAGCATCCGTAAATATGGACATCTGCAGTGTAGCTTACCTGAGGAATCATTTCATCCCAATGGGATTGACCTATCCCATCTCCTGCAAACCTGTTGTTCAAATAATTTTGGCAGTTAGGATTTGGGGAGAAGAGCCTTTTCTTCTATGGTTTCCACCCTTTGGAACCTCATATCCTCCAAGGTAAGATCTGCACCCACCCTTTTGGCCTTTCTAAAGGGCTTGAAAACCTGGCTCTGCCAATTCGCCTGAGGCCCCAATGGGGGCGTGTTATACTGGAGATAGCTTCATGGACTGAGATAAGACTTCAATAATAATCTGAATTTACAGTAAATTCTATCTAAAATGTTAGACCTGTAAAACCAGGTGATTAAGCTAAAGCACAACGATCTGTTTATGAGATAGCTTCTTTTGTTCACGGCCTTTAATAGAATTGTGACTGATATTACTGAACACAATTTTTGACTAAACCTTGATATAGATTCTTTAAGAAACAGACAGTCTTTGTGAGCTCTGATGTAAGACATTTTGATGCTTGCCTGATTAAAATGCAAATCAGGATTGGTTTGTGCTTCCTAAATGCAGTTTTTGGCTAAATGTTTACACATGTGCATTGAAAGGAAACTCTGTCATTCTGGCTATAGGTACACTGTGTTGTGCTACAGAGGAATAAAAGTGGAGTGACTCCTACTTGAATAGATGGTCATGACTTTACTGCTAATCTTGAATGACAGCTTTCCTAATGACACGGAACTCCATGGACCACCCATCTGTGATGCTATGGCAGCAAACCAGTCTTGATAACTGTAAAAATTCCATAGGTCTTAACTATCTTCTTTTATTTGTGCACAGGACAAACTCAGAACATGTTTAATATGCCTAAATCAAGCAAATTTTGATACAGGTTTATATGGGAAGATGGCAAAAAACAAAACAAAACACTGATGAAGTGTTATAAAAATGACATTGACAAGAAATAGAGTCATATGCTAACCCCTAAACTGCAAAATTTAAATACATAAGAGTATATAATATACTTAATAATGTAAGTAATGTTTAAAGTACTAAACAATCTTTTCTAATTCATCACTGATGTTAACCTACTTTCTGCACGAGTGCCATTATCTCTACTGGTATAATAATGTTCTTTGCAATGTGAAGCACTCCTCTGCTATAACCTATTAATCTTTTTTTATCAGTCATTAGCTGACATAAATTACATGGAAATAAAAAGTGGTTAGAGTTTAGAAGTAAAACACACATAGAGCTCATGCTGGAATAACAGATTTTCTGCATTAGTTTCCTGGCTATGCAAGATCGTACACAGTTGTGAACAGTTGGTGCATCTTTGTTATTTGTATTTTTGCCTCTCCTGAGAAGAAGCAATAAAGAAAGTTGCTGCAATGGCTATTTACATTAATATATGGACTCTGGAGTTCTGCCAAGTGAGCGTCTTTCTCCCCACCACCACTTAGATGTCTAATTACTTGAATTGTTTTCTTTCCTCAGCCATTCCTGAAATGCTAATCAACCACCATTAGATGTCAAATGCTAAAGGTCACCCGTGGATTTCAAAAATAAATCTGATTTAATGCTATCAATGAAACAATGCAAGCTATTTTAGCTTTTTTATGAAGGGCAGTTAGTAGTACTGTTGAGCACAATGTCACCAGCTGGAAATAATAGTTGATTTTGTAGAAGTCGGGGATTTTGATACTTTCAACTACAGAATAGCTCACAAGGCAAGTGTCCTTAGTAGCAAAGCAAAAATATTAAGTGTCTGCTCCTACTGTCAGCTGCTGAAGATGTATTATTGGAGAAAATTCAAAATGTCCCACTGATGCTGTATTGCAGAAGGTAATCGTGTTATTAAGATTCATGCATTGCTTTAGATTTCTTGAGGCAGAACTTTAGCTATACAAGGCAGAAGGATGAAGGGATGTATCTCTCTCTTTCCCCCCCTCCTTCCCTCCCTCCCTCTCCCTCTCTCTCCCTCTCCCTTCCCCCCACTTCTCTCTCTTGTGGAATAATTTGCCAGTGTGGAAGAAATTATATTACTCCCCACCTTTTTTTTCCAGAAAGTAAGCTCTGTACTTGGACTTCCCTCAAAAAAACAGAACAATATGGATGTCAAGGTTCCAGAAAAACCTCTTCTGCATAAAAAAAACTCAGAAGCCATTGTCTTTCAGAGTTCTTTACTAGCATGAGGAAACTGGCACACGATGAGTGAAATTCCAAAACGGAACTTCCGGATTCTTTTCCCAGTTATACAAACCCCAAGAGTCCCACCCCGCTAACCCCTTTGCTGGTCACATGGTCCCACGTTCTCCCAGTTCATTCGAATATCTTCTCGCCACTCCTCCTGCAGATGTGAACACCATCCGACCTTGACCGCTTGAAGAATGTTACCATACCCCTCAACCCCCCTTCTTCCCCTCAGGGAAAAAATGTGGCAGCGTCTGGAACCCTAAAGTCTAGTATGGTTTCCAGGCCTGACAATGGATATTGGATCCTTTATTTTTCCATGTCACCATCAAAAATGAGTTGATTGCACATAATCAATCAATGATCAGATTTGAAACTATTTTCTCAGAGCCAATATCTTCATAAGGAATTATTTATGTAGTAACTGCAACCGTGTAACATTGTGGTCGTGAATGTCATGGTGCTCATAAGTACTTTGTTAGAGCTTTCAACAAACATTTCTTCCAAAGGTCTCCTGGCAAACTGTTCTCAAGATGCTTACATGTGAAGCACAATGACAACAGAACTGTGTTTACGAGAATGAGCTTAAAGCCAAAAAAAATATATTCAAGTACTACAATTTTATTTTATTTACAGGTCTATATAATAGATAATACAATAATGTCATACTATATTTTATGGTTCTGTGTTCTAATATCGCTATACATGGATCTGATTTCTAACATCTTTCTCTCTGTTTCTGTCTCTTTGTCCAATCTATCTTTTCCCTTTTAAATTGGATGGGTAGAATTCTTTCCAATTTGAATAATTTCAAATCTGATCATTGGTAGCAGAATGCTGGTATCATTGATTGCTTTACTGCTTCTTGAAAGCTGTAACTATTGCCAAACACTAGGTTCTTGAAGAGATGGGACAGGATATTTTCCTACAGAATTTCAACTTCCTAAGCACTGATGATGTTATCAAGTTCGGGTAGTGAAATGTCTTCAAGAAAACTACCAAGCTCAGAGGGCACCAAGGACCCCTCACTTCAACCCTGAGCTACAAATATTCTCCTTTATTAGAGATCGGTATTTAAGGATCATCTAAAAGAATGTCAGGTCTGGATAGATGTTCTTCTAGAGCAGGGATGCCATCACATGACGTATTGGGACTTTTTTTCCCCTTTGCTAACCCAGGCGTGGGCATGGCCAGAGCGTGACGTATTCAGCCCATGGGCTGGAAATTTGACAGTCCTGTTCTAGAGGGCAGATGCCATGACAGAGAAGTCTCTTGATCTGATGACACAGCTTAATAGAAGGAACCTGTAGCATATTGACTCCAATCTTATAGGATGGGCAGAAACCATGGGAGAAAGGCAATCCCTCGAATAACAAAAAACTTTATGGGTGATGACCAACACTTTGAATTTTACATTTTTCCCATGAATGCAGATCTCTGCAAAATTTGGCACTTGGAACATCTTTTGCTAAGTACTGTAGCATAGGAAAGGTATCTAAGGTCTAAACCTCAGTTACTGATGTATAGAATAGGGATTGTAACAGGACCTATAAACTGCCGAGAGTCACTCGATAGTGAGAAGGGTGGTATATACATTTAATAAATAATAATAAATATGCTTCTTTCTTTCTTCAGGTCCCTATCAAGAGGTTCTTCAGTGCCTCATCCATTTTGAGATGACCCTCTACCTAAATATCAAGTTTGTTTCAATTTCAAGTAAGAGATTACTTTTTTTATACAGACTGGTTCATAACGAAATGGTTGAACTGCCCCTTTTTATATGCCCTGAGCACGTACCTCCCACATTTGCTACTTCAATAAACACAAGATACATTCTATACATCCAGAGGTCTAATATATTGTGCATATTCTGACTTTTATCGATATGAGAAAGTTGATCTTCCCATGCTGCCCATTTAAATGAAATGTTTGATAATCTCAGATTTATTTTGGCTACATATCTGTAAAGCAACTCCTATCAAAATAAAGAATTGCTCTTCATGCAAATATTTACTCTATAACTGCTTTGTCAATCTTCTTCTAATACACTGGCTCAAAGTACTTTCTTTGTAATTCCTTTGCCATTTAATCTGACAGATTTATATTTTTTCTGATACTTTCCCCCCCCCTTTACACACATGATATATAGACAGATTGATAGAAAATCAGGAGGAAGGGGCAAATGTCAGCAAATCATTCTGAGAAGAGAAATAAATCCTTTGAGGTATAAAACGGTCTTGCAACAGCAAAAGTTGTGATGGCTTTAGGAAGAATTTTATTTTCAGAGGAGATCTTCAAAACAGTATTGAGCTATTTTTGTTGTATATAGAGTGTCTCAAAATTGCTTCAAATTGTTAGCAGAAATAATAAGTTTGTACTGAAGATGAATAAGCCATGTCAAGTCTATGAATATCATTCCCATGTATTTATTGATGTCTTCTTAGAACACCCCATTTGTGAATATTACAGAAAACAATGGCACAATTCTGGGAATATTATTTTATTGAACAGGACTACTTCAGTAGCAGATAAAGTGTTTCACTTATGCAGGACCCAAGTTTTCTAAAAGAAAAAGCTGAAAGTGGATGAATAGGTTTGCATAATTGGTAGCAATCAAATTAAAACAATAAAATGAAGGTTCCTACAGTATACCATGAAAATTATTTATTTAGAAAGAAAATTCTGAAATTCTGATAAAGTAATAATAAGTAAAGTGAACTGGGGAATTGATTTTTTTTTAACCTGACCCCATCTGCTTTCCGGAGTATAGTTCCATTCAAGGCCCGTGTGACTTTCAGTTTGTATGTATGGACTACAGTAATAGCTGCTTTGTAAATAATTCAGAAATATATCTTAGTCCCTTCTAAGGTTCTTAGTAAAACTACATAAATTATCCTGTATACAAGTTAGATAGAGATTTCCTAAATTAAAACATTTCTTAATGAAGCATACACATACATACATACACATCCTTGTTTATTGACAAAAAATTATAAGAGCTTCTGTTTTAACATGATGGACCTTGTTGACAATTTCTTTTTCCCTAGCTTTCTCTGATCATGTACTGTATGTTTTAAAACCACAAGGACAAAACCAGTAACTGTAAAGATCTTCATGATAGTGGCACAATTTATAAGCATAATAGCATATAAGATATCTGAATTAAATGGCCACAAAGACATAGTAATTAAAGGACATATATAACACTATCAGTTTGCTTTACAACCAACGTCACTGAAAATTTGTGATACTGGTGCTTAGGGGAATCATAGTTGGATTTTGTAGAAATGTTTCCATGTTAATAATTATCTATCCTGTAGCGTCCAGGGCTTATTAAACCAAAACAGTGTTGAGACAAGAAATTTGAGTTAAAGAGAAAACATTTAGCAAGTTGTGCTAGTGGAAAAATTTGACTATATGCTCAGGGACTTGATTTATGATGCTTTAAACATAAACCTAAGGTCATTAAACTTCTACCAACAATAAAGCAATTTCCCAGAAAGAAGCTGACAAGAAGCCTGGTCATTCTTAGTTTAATCCCATAATCAAATTCCAATTATACATAGAATCCATTGATATTAGACTTGTGAAGGCAGTATTATAAATTGCAGTGTGAGGTACAAATCGCAGGAAGATGCTGCAAACATCGAACAGAATCTTAAGAATATGATGGATGTAGCAGCTATTGGTACTTAGATTTCAGAACTTGTCAGTGTCTTGCTTATGCATGCATGTGAAATAATTTCAGAATATTTTCCTCTACTTTCCTCTAATATGGCAAGGACAGTGTGTGTGTGTATGTGTCATAGGACTGGAAGGCTAACAATTTGTTTCTGAAATATCATTGACAATGGCATTGAAAAGCAAGAACAGCCTATTACAACAGCAGCTGAAGCATCTCTAAGGCATAACAAGAAACGAAGCTTTATGGAAGCAAGACGTTGTCATGGAACTGAAATCCTGTCTTTGATTATTTATGCCCTTTGCACACTGCCTTGCTTTATAACATTCTCTTAGAAAGTTATAATGAATAAGTATAAACATGATTAGGCAAATAGAAAGGAAAATATCCAACTGTAAAATTAAAAGCAGCAAACAAAGAACAACATAGTAGAGCTGAAAATGATTCAGAATCAGAGGAAGAAGGAACTTGGAAGGTATGTAGTTCTTATAAAGGTTAAAAAAAGAGGGGGTATAAAAGATGCACGTGGAACCATTTTTCATTATTTTTGTTTCTCTATTGTTTTTTTCTATTGTGAGAAAGAAAGAAAGAAAGAAAGAAAGAAAGAAAGAAAGAAAGAAAGAAAGAAAGAAAGAAAGAAAAACTCCCACTAAATCTATTTTATACTGTATATTATACTTAGCAATAGTCACTGGCTTACTAATAAATACCATATTTTACAATACTATAAAACCTCCACCAAAGTAATATACATTGCTTCATCCTCTGAGTAATTGAAAACATTGTCTTTTCCAAGACATCTAAGTTGGACATTGCCAAAAACCATTCATTAACATAGGGAATAAGGTCACTTTTCCAATTTTTCAGTATAATTCTTTTTGCTACCCCCGATGTACTTTATAAGCCGGATTAATGTCCTTGGGATGGAGCTGCACAAACCCAAGAAAAGACCCAGATGCTCTAAGGACTTACAGAAAGGTGTTATGTTGGCACCTGAACTCCAAGAATCTTTATGTTTGAACTACCACGTAGCTTTACAATAAGACGACTTCAGATTTAAATGAAAACTTATAAAACATAGAGCTCTAAATCTTATATATCATTTAATGCTCAGGAGTTATGGTGGCACAGGGGTTAAAATACAGTATTGCAGGCTAACTCTGCCCACTGCCAGGAGTTTGATCTTGACCAGCTCATGGTTGACTCAACTTTCCATCCTTCGGAGGTCAGTAAAATGAGAACCAAAGTGTTGGAGACAATATGCTGATACTGTAAATTACTCAGAGAGTGCTGTAAAGCACTTTGGAGTAGTACATAAGTCTAAGCGCTACAGCTATAAGGATGGAATGAATTACAAGGTCTGCTTATACATCTGCTACCAAAAGACTTTAACAATGTCACCAAGTAAAATTCTTGGTGGAATTGATTTATTTATCTTCAAAACTGAGGTGCCACCACTGTGAATGTCTTTTCATTGATGGACACCTTATACGACTTGTCAGAGAGACTTAGATCAGGGTCTCTAACAAAGGTCTAAAAATTGGAAGGGTTACTTACAGAAAATGGTAGTCTTTTACAGGGATGATCAACTGAATATAATCTAAGAGCTGGTTCATTTCATTAGGGAATGGGGATTAAGGAAAACCATACTGCTATTGTGATTCACTGAAGGCTCTACGTACAAAATTTGAAACACTCATACAAAAGGCATATATATAAAGGTTTACTTAGATATGACACAGAGACAGAACAAACAAAAACTATATGATAAAATAGATGGAAACAATTATAACACCACAATGGGAAGGATTATGGACTATATATCAAATTTACACCAAATTATATCTTAAAGGAAAATTGGTACAAAATGTTTTACATATGGTATACAACTCCTAAATTGTAATTAATATTGAAAGAATATTTTTTTTCCTTCTCTGTTGTTAACATTCTTAGCTATCAAAATAACAGAATGTCAATAATCTTTAATTATATCACATAAACATCATTGTATTGAAATAGTACAATGTATCAAGATTTATAACAACATTATCAAAAAGAAAAAGTGAATAAATAAATGATGGGGCTGGAGGAAAATTTTCCCTATCCTAAACTTGATGGTTTTAACTGAGATGGTTTCAGCTAAATAAACACATTTAGAAGAACTGTGAACTACATGTGGTTCATGCATTCTCTACTTTAGCTCTGAATAAATTATTTTTATAGAAGAAAGTAAAAAACAACAGCAACAACTGAAGATTGACAGCTAAATCATCCTTCATTTGCATATAAGAAGACTTCTAACTTGGCATATAATTTGTAGTGATTTGAAATATAAATTGCAAAATGCAGTTAGTTGCAGTGTTGTTGGTGTTTTTATTTAGCTAGATCTTACACCTTGAATTTTACCTTGGGTGGGTAATTTAGGCCAGAATATTAAACAGGTGCTTATATATTCTTTGATAGTATATATTCTAGCTTATAACATAGAAAGGCAAGGCATGTTCTCACTGTTATCTTTAGAAATCCTTAAGTTGCTAAGCCAACATATATTTTCTTTATGTTGGCATGTATCAATACATATTAGATGTTCCATAGCAAAGATTCTAAAGTAAATTTACCCGCCATTAGGTAACAAGACAGGTGCTTTCATGAATTAGTAACTGATTAAAAATGGGAAATAAGATGGCAATTCTCACATTGGTGAGATAAGATGGGCAAAGTAAGGTTTTCCAGAGATTGGCTCGGAAGCTGATGCCTTTTATCTTACATTTAATTTATCTGGATTTATGTGAGGGAGTGAGGTATTCATACTTGCTGGTGATGCCAAGCCATTCGAAGTGATAAAAAAGACCCCAAGACAGTGGTGAAATCTAATTTTTTTTACTACCGGTTCTGTGGGCATGGCTTGGTGGGCGTGGCTTGGTGGGCATGGCAGGGGAAGGATACTGTAAAATCCCCATTCCCTCCCCATTCCTGGGGGAAGAATATTGCAATATCCCTACTCTGGGGCCAGCCAGAGGTGGTATTTGCCAGTTCTCTGAACTACTAAAAATTTCCACTACCAGTTCTCTGAACTGCACAAAATTTCTGCTACCAATTTTCCTGAACCTGTCAGAACCTGCTGGATTTCACCCCTGCTCCAAGATTATTAATACCTTCTGAAAGATTAATCCAAACTAGAAGTGATAAGTCCAATTTAATGAAAACTATTGTAAAGTGATGCAAGTTGGAACAGCACAATTCAAATGTCAACTAATAAGACATGACCTGACATTGATTGACTAGGGAAGAGATCTAAAAATTCCATGGGGCAGTTTAGTTTACTTTAAAAAAAAAAAAGCAAACTATTGAAATGATGAAAAAAGGGACAGGACAATAGAATTATCAATAATAAAATACCTTTACGCAAATCTATGGTGATGCAGAAGTTGAAGTAGTGCATTCAATTGTGGAACCAGCCTTTATAAAGAGTCTTATCAAAGTTAGAAAAGGTTCAAAAAGGGTAAATACAGCAGATAAATTAGAAAACTGGAAAAGCTTCACCCCGGGGAATTACAACATTTGAGTCTCTTTAAATTGAAACAAAAGTGGGAAAGGGAAGACGTAATAACAGTATAGCAAAGCAAAGATAATGTGGTTACAGAACAGTTTTCTACCTCTGTTATGTTTGAAGTAGAAGTAACTCACTGAACTTAAATGCAGGGAGACTCGGGACTTCCAAAAGGAACTACTCCCCGCCCCCCCAAACTTCATAGCTCAGTTATGGAATTTATTTTCCTCAGTTGTGGCAATGGGAAACGATTTGAGCGGCTTTAAAAAGAGACTGGAAAGGTTCCTGGTGCATCAGACTATCATGGCTACTAATACAGATTGCTGTTTATTGCATCTTGGGTTGTAGGTGGTACGCTGTAAATACTGGTTTTGGGAAATGACAGTAAAATTATTGCTTCCTATTGCTTTTCAGTACAAGCAAGTGACCATCCAGTGATGCATCCAGTGGGTGACTGTGTGATCCAGAGTGCTGGACTGAATAAGTCTGTGGAATATTTTACAAGAATATTTTACAAGAAGAGTTCTCCATTCCTCTGAAAACAATAGAATACCCTATCCCACCAGACTTGAAATCCTAGGCTTAGAAAACTTGGAACTCCGTCGCCTTCGACAAGACCTAAGCTTAACTCACAGAATCATCTATTGTAATGTCCTTCCGATTAAAGACTACTTCAGCTTTAATTGCAATAATACTAGAACAACTAATAGATTTAAACTTAATGTCAACCGCTTTAATCTAGATTGCAGAAAATATGACTTCTGTAACAGAATCATCAGTGCTTGGAACACTTTACCTGACTCTGTGGTCTCTTCCCATAATCCTAAAAGCTTTATCCAAAAACTTTCTACTATTGACCTCACCCCATTCCTAAGAGGACCATAAGGGGCGTGCATAAGCGCACAAACGTGCCTACCGTTCCTGTCCTATTGTTTTTCTTTTCTTCTTTCTATATATATGCTTATACCTCCTTATATTTACCCATATATGTTTATATACTATATAATCTTTTGTATGATTCCTACATATATTGTTGTGACAAAATAAATAAATAAATAAATAAATAAATAAGAGTAAGAGTAAGATGATCTTCCCCATGTTACATAATGCATTGTTTAGATTTCTTCTGTTACAGTTGCAGTTTTCTGCAAATGGAAAATATCTGATGAATGAAGGTGAATATACCTATCCTAGGATAGGATAGGATAGGATAGGATAGGATAGTTGTATGATATTGAGTTTCTCTTTTACAGAGAAATTAGCTGTAAAACTGTTTTGTTAGTTTTGTTTTTGATTTTTTTAAAATTAGTCTTCAAAAGTCCTGCCCACAAAAGCAAAAGCAATGGGTAGAAAGAGAAAAGAAGCAAATCCGCCAAATCCACCAGTCAGGGCCTGTCTTAATCATGATCTAGAGAAAACACTCAGCCATCATTATGGCCAAAGGGGAGAAGGAGCTGAAATCCAAAAAAGAAACCTCATGACTTCAACAGCTGGCCTAAGTTCAGGACTCTTGCTTTTTTACCTGATGAAAAGTTTTGTGAAATTCCTTAAATCTGCAGATTATACCATTTCAAATGGTGTTCATAAAGATGCTACCTGATTGTCAAGGGGAAATATGAGAGAGAGAAAAAGGGAGGGAAGGCAAAGAGAGGGAGGGGGGGGAGAGAGAGAGATTATTATGTAAAAAAGCAAAGATTTATACCAGGGGTGTCATGCCCATGTCCATGCCCACCCCAGCTCCCCGAATGGGAAAAACATGACAAAACGTCACATGATGGCAACATGACTTGGCAAGTTAAGTTTGACACCCGTGATCTGAAGAGAAATCAGAATACGCAAATAGCCCTGTTATGGATAATAGTTTTTAAAACTTTCTAAATATGTCTAAGTAATTGTTCCCATTGTGGTTAACACATTGGAGCAGCATTTTATTCTTCCACTGTAATGAAATACTTGCAGAATAAGATCCCACCTCTTCATGCTGCTAAATGTTTCAAACAGCTTCTTTCTTTAAAAATAAAAGTTTGCTTAAACTGATGTTGGTGAGAGGATGAGTTTGCTGCTTTAAATGCATTTTAAACACAATAGACGCTTGACTGTTTAGCAGGCCAACATAGCAAAGTTGTTGAAACTCATCCACCCACCTATTTGGCTAGGATCACTGTCACAGTGCCTTGTTATGTTTGCCCAGCAGGCAAAACAGATTGCTTTAGCAATCATCCACCCACTGGCCTCTTGAGGAATTAAAACTCAGACACACATAGACACACAGAATTGTTATACAAATGTGTCCAAATACTTTAAGCTCAAACCCAAATATTAGCTTCAGAACACAGCAGTGTCATTCAGCATTACAAGCTAAAGCTACAAGTTTTTCTCCTGAACATCAGTCTCTGAAAATCAGTGGCCAGAGTCATGTCACCATCTACCTGGTGACCAATGGGTTAAAAAAATAACAATGACAGGATGTTGGAACGGGCTGGAATGTCCCAATGTCTGTTCAGATATCTGCCAAAGGTACATCCTGTGCAAGGCCTGGTCTTGCCATGGCATTTCCTCTGCTTGATCTTTTCCCAGTTATTTTGCTCAGTTATTTTTTCAGCAGTTCATCTTTGGGTGCCATTTTACTAATGTACTCCTGGATGTTCTGGGTTTTATCCAGGACATTGGCATTGACCGAACTCCACCCCATCCTCTTTATGACTGGTGTACAGTCTCTGGATGTTGGAATTAACCACTGTATATTGTGAGAAATTTGGAGTCTTCACATTGGCAACTTCCATGACCTTCTTTGACCAGCTCACTATACCAGGAGAGTATCTGATGATTAGCAGAGAATACATGTTGGTGGCATTGATTTTGTTCTTCCCACTGAGCTAGGTCTTCAGGACCTGTCTGATCCTATGGTGGTATTTAGATGAAGTGGTGAAATTCAGCCGGTTCTATCTGGCTCAGGAAAACCGGTAGCACCGACGGCGGGAGGCTCCACCCACCCGCCCAGACATCATCGTGTCCTGTTTCTTATTCTCTGCGCATGTGTGGAGGAAGCACATGTGAGCATAGCGAGTGCGCGCAAGTGCTCATATTTGTGAATTTTACCTCTGCTTAGATGTTGCTGTGTTTCTTTTCTCCTCATTGTAATTCCTCTGTGACTGTGGGATATCAAGATATTCCTAGCTGGTCTGTATGTTATGTGCCTACATATATAATGTTTATGTTTCACACTTGCTGGAGGGCAGTATTTCATTCCACCTCCCTAGTCTGCACATTAGAATCTGACTTAAGTCAAAATGACATCTCCTGCTCCCCATTTCAAGAGTTTTAAGAGCCAAAAACATGTCTTCAAAAGTAACCATATATTATATATTTGTTGTTCCAACTTTTCTCTCAGAGGCTCATTCTTTTTAGAAATGCATTATTGTGCAGTTTCTTTTTTGCCTTTTGTAATTTTCTACTTTACTTATTAGTCTTGCATTATTAACTCTGAAGCTATGAAAAATTTAGGCAAAATGCCAAGTTTAGATCTCACAGTTTAACATCTTCCTCCCTATATAAACTAACTCAATAATTAAACCTCACAGAGAATAACATGTAACAAGATATAGATACTGCTCTTTTAATTTTATATTTATATTCAGTAACATTGGCAAGCAATCTCCCCTTAATTCTGTTTAAAATATACCAAATAATACATAATTATTGTCTTATACTTACTTCTTTATTTTGGATTCTGGCACATAATAGCCAAAAAACAAAACAAAACAGTTTTTGCAGGTTCTGAAAAGAAGCACATGCTTTATTAGAAAAATGTTATATACTTGAGATAAGAATTAAGTGAATAGGCTTTTAGGAAATCTAAATAAAGATTTTGAAATGTTACTGTCATGTTTATTATGGATCCTTTCCACTTATTTAAGATAATCAGATAATGAAGATATAGACACTCCTCCTTTTCCTATCTGAAGATTCATACTTCTATATAGCCTGATTAGGTTGCTCAGTGGCTAAGACACTGAGCTTGTCGATCAGAAAGGTCGGCAGTTCAGCAGTTCAAATCCCTAGTACAGGTCTCCTGCGTGAGCAGGGGGTTGGACTAGATGACCTCCAAGGTCCTTCCAACTCTGTTACTGTTACTTGTTATATTTACCTATTCAGCTAATCAGTACCAATCCTGAACCACATTGGCAAGTGAAGGAACAGTGGTGGAGAGTTCTAACCTGCAAGGAGAAATTGATTTTCTCAGGAATCAGAATCATGTAACAACAATAATTTTTTTTATTTGCATTTATATCCCGTCCTTCTCCGAAGACTCAGGGCGGCTTACACTATGTTATTTATTTATTTATTAGATTTTTATACCGCCCTTCTCCCGAAGGACTTAGGGCGGTGTACAGCCAATTTTAAAAACAGTACAATATACAATTAAAACAGAAAGTTAAAAAACATATTCTATAGATGGCCGAAATTTAAAATAATTAAATTTAAAACCCTTAAAATTCATAAAATAGTAACCCCAGTTAAAAATAATATTTAAAAATTTAAGCCGATCCCCCGCTTGAATAAATAAGTGCGTTTTCAGCTCACGGTGGAAGGTTCGAAGGTCAGGTAATTGATGCAAGCCAGGGGGAAGTTCGTTCCAAAGCGTAGGAGCCCCGACAGAAGAAGGCCCTTTCCCTGGGGGCCACCATCCGACATTGCTTGGCGGACGGCACCCTGAGAAGACCCTCTCTGTGTGAGCGTACGGGTCGGTGGGAGGCATATGGTAACAGCAGGCGGTACCGTAAGTACCCTAAGCAATGGAGCGCTTTAAAGGTGGTAACTAGAACCTTAAAGCGCACCTGAAAGACCACAGATAGCCAGTGCAGTCTGCGCAGGAGCGGTGTTACAGCGGTGTTACCCTCAATCACCCGCGCAGCTGCATTCTGAACTAACTGAAGCCTCCGAGTGCACTTCAAGGGGAGCCCCATGTAGAGAGCATTGCAATAATCCAAGTGAGAGGTGACAAGAGCGTGAGTGACCGTGCATAAGGCATCCCGGTCAAGGAAGGGGCGAAACTGGCGAACCAAGTGCACCTGGTAAAAAGCTCTCCTGGAGACGGCCGCCAAATGATCTTCAAACAACAACCGTCCATCCAGGAGAACACCCAAGTTGCGCACCCTTTCCATTGGGGCCAATGACTCGCCCCCAACAGTCAGCTGTGGTTGCAGCTGGCTGTACCGGGGTGCCGGCATCCACAGCCACTCCGTCTTAGAGGGATTAATCTTGAGCCTGTTTCTCTCCATCCAGACCCGTACGGCTTCGAGGCACCGGGACAGCACTTCAACAGCTTCGTTGGGGTGGCCCAGGGTGGAAAAGACCAGCTGCGTATCATCAGCGTACAGTTGGTATCTCACCCCAAAGCCACTGATGACCCCGCCCAGCGGCTTCATATAGATGTTGAACAGGAGAGGTGAGAGGATCGACCCCTGTGGCACCCCACAAGTGAGGCGCCTTGCGGTCGATCTCTGCCCCCCTGTCAACACCGTCTGCGACCGGTCAGAGAGATAGGAGGAGAACCACCAATAAACGGTGCCTCCCACTCCCAAACTCTCCAACCGGTGCAGCAGGATACCCTGGTCGATGGTATCAAAAGCCGCTGAGAGAACTAATAGGACCAGGGCAGAAGAACAACCCCTATCCCTGGCCCTCCAGAGGTCATCCACCAACGCAACGAAAGCTGTCTCTGTACTATATCCGGACCGGAAGCCGGACTGGAACGGGTCTAGATAGACAGCTTCATCCAGGTACTGGGGCAGTTGCCATGCCACCACACTCTCTACAACCTTCGCAACAAAGCAAAGATTGGAGACTGGACGATAATTTCCCAAAATAGCTCGGTCCAGGGAAGGCTTCTTAAGGAGGGGTCTCACCACCGCCTCTTTCAAGGCAGCGGGGAAAACCCCTTCCAACAAGGAAGCATTTATAATTCCCCGGAGCCAGCCTCCTGTCACCTCCTGTGTGGCCAGCACCAACCAGGAGGGACACGGGTCCAGTAAACATGTAGTGGCATGTAACCTCCCCAGTAACCTGTCCACGTCCTCGAGAGCCACAGAATCAAACTCATCCCAAACAATCTCAACAAGACGCGTCTCCGTCCTCTCGCTTGGATCATCGCAATTTTGGTCCAAACTATCCTGAAGCTGAACGATTTTATCGTATTAGCAATAGTCTTCATTCTATTTGTATATTTATATACAAAGTCAACTTATTGCCCCCAACAATCTGGGTCCTCATTTTACCTACCTTATAAAGGATGGAAGGCTGAGTCAACCTTGAGCCTGGTGGGACTAGAACCTGCAGTAATTGCAAGCAGCTGCTGCTAATAACAGACTGCATTAGCAGTCTGAGCCACAGAGGCCCCTCTGTGCCACAGAGGCCCCAGTTAAGAATGAACATTAACTGAGACCTTCCAAACTTTACTTCCAAGGGACAACAAAAGCTCAGTGGTTTATTGAAGACTGATTCAGCCCACCTTATGCTCTGCATCTAGGTCTTTCAGCTCTGTGGTTTTCTTGACCATTGCCTATACATCACCCACATTTCCACACTTCCAACACTTTTGGAAACAGTATTATTTTTCTTGGCTTTTAACAAGCAGACTAGATTTGGACTCCTCTGAGACTAATGCCTATGTGAGAGTGATCTGACCTCAGCTACTTGACTTCTTTCCAAAGAAAACCAAGTTTGGGTAGTCAAGTATCCCTGGAATTTCCAACCTCTCTATTAATGAGAAATATAGGCTCAGCCTGGAAGGGGAGACCCAGAGAATGTCCAAAACACCACATTACTCCTTCAGAAGTAATCTTGTATTTGGAGACAAACTGTCTAATGCAAGAATTATTTTCACCACAACTGAGAAGCCAGAAGCACAGTTCATAATTAAGGGACTTTTTAAAAAAAAAAAAAGAAGAAGAAGAACATTTCTCTGAGTCTGAGACTGATCTGTTGTTGTTATTGTTTTCATGCATTATGTAAAACATCAAGATGCAAATGGGATTAATGTCATGTTATCACCAAGGACCTGATGTCATTTTGATGTATTCTCAATAGGGAATGCTGTGTATGCTGTCTTTTGGATCTTTAAATTCCCATTTCAATGTCTTGACTAATTAATTGATCAAGCACCATCAAGTCAATGTCAAGTTCTTGTGAACATATGGAAATATTCTCTTCAAAATGACCTGTTTTCAGCCTGGCCTTTTAGGTTTCTTTTTCTATATTCATAGATGTAACTGAATCAGTCCACCTCACCACTGGCTACCCTCCTCCTCTTTTTCTTTAAAAACACAAATAAAAAAACAGAATAACAGAGTTGGAAGGGACCTTTGTAGGTTTTTTCAGGCCAACCCCCTCTTCAAACAGGAGACAATTCCATACTATTCCAGACAAG